>NC_133622.1:200993146-201098146 GCF_048593235.1 Sminthopsis crassicaudata
CTAGATAGCTTCTGGTTAAAGAGGCTGGAGAAGAGATTTAAGAGAACGATGGCAGTTGACTTCAAGCATTTGAAAGACTATCACTTGAAGAGAAGTCATATTGGTTCTTTCTGACGTTAGGAAACAAGAATTAGTAGCAATAGATGAGAATTACAGAGAGTCTGATTTAGGCTTAATAGAAGGAAACATTTCTTGATAATTAGACCCATCTACAAATAGAATGGCTATTTTGGGGGGCAGTGAGATTTCTGAGTGGAGGTTGTATGATTATTTTTTGAGAATGCTGAAAGGGATTCTTGGTCCAAACAAGAAAGGGATTCTTGGTCCAAACAAGGTGGACTAGATGTCCTCTGAGGTCCCTTACAACTCTAAGATCCCCTGATTATGTGAGTATAAGGTATTATAGAGCATATTGTGAATGGACTCACTAAAGGATCACACCATTGTGTGGGCTCTGTTAGAAATTCATATAATATTAGCAGGTGCTCTTAATTTATACGGCAAGAAGCTTGGTCAAGATCCCTTTAATCTGCTAATTTATTTGTTTAGGCAGGCTCAATTATCTCATGTTTGAAAATTCTTGCACATAGTAAGTCCTCAACCAATACTTGTTGAATTAACAGAGAAGCTTTGGCCACATCCAGATACCTAACAAGGTCCAAGTCACTCTATTCTAGTAAAGCTGCAAGGATCTCTTATCTTGAGATTGCCTGATATACACAGAGGAATAAGAATTTCTTGCTACTTGTTCACAAAATTTCAGAAATAGAAGAAATCTCAGAGAAAATCTAACTCAAACTGTGCTTTAACAGGAATCCCTATTATAATATCCCTGGAAAGTGGTCATTTGCTCTCCACTTGAGGACTTCTAAAAATATAGTCCCCACTCTCTCCTAATACAATTGATGCAATTTTGGGAAAGTTCAAATCACTAAGGAGTTGGTGTTTTTTTTTTTCATCTGGAACCATTTTAAAAAATAAATTGATAGTAAATAAATTCTTTAAATCAAATCAGTCAGTTGGCTTAACCTTAATCTAATGTCTTTATTTAACTGGTAAATACAGTTGGCTAATAAAAGCTATTAGTTGATCAAAATAAACAGATGAGGTCCTATTTAAAGTTGAGAAGAGAAAAATACAAAAAAAAGAACTTTTTAGAATTAAAATATAAGAAGCAGAATTAAATTTGGAGAAAGGGAAGAGAGGCCGTAATAAAGGCTTGCTGTTGATCTGTTTTTGTATTTTTGTTTTAAATGCCAATTTTAAAATCTAATTTGATGATGCTATGCTTAAGCAATGCCAAAGATGTAACTTAGATGTACAGTTAAGGCTGACACTAGGAAGGGATGGGGTGGGTCAAATAATCAGTTTGCTGAATAGCATTAATATGAGCCATATTTGTTCTGCCAACTATTCAGCTGCTAGAGATTTACTTTCACTATTCATCAGTCTGATAGCTTGCCTACTCTCAACTTTAGCCCATAGAAAGGGGTGGGGAGAACCATGTTTATACTACCTTGTCTGGAACAAAGTAGTTAGACATCTTTGACATTTTCTCTTGACCCTTGCAAAGATGGAAGGTATAGGATAAAATAACGGTTCTGTTCAGTTATATAGTAGCTCAAATCAAGTAAATCTTTCTCACAGCTCCTCTGGAGGGAAAGTGATGGCATCTAGGGAAATTATTATTTCTTTGGCACTCCCTCTGACATTGCTCTTTTCTGAGCTCTTCAGACAAAATTTCTGGTGGTCAGGTGAGAATACAGGTAGTTTTAGGTAGTATCTTTTCCTGGAGAGAGATTGTATTGAGGTAAAGACACTTTTAAAAATTATTTTATTTTATTAAATATTTCCCAATTATATATAAATATTTTAATTTATTTAAAAATTTCTGAGTTTCAAATTTTCTCCTTTCTTCCTCCCTCACCCTCCTCTTTGAAAAGACAATCTGATAATAATTATACATGTGAAGTAAGGCAAAACATATGTAGCTATGTTGCCAAAGAAAACACAAATAAAATAAACAATAAAAATAAAGAAAAAAGTATGTTTCACTCTGTGTTTAGAGTACATCAGTTCTCTTCCTCCAGATAGATAATATCTTTCATATAAGTCCTTTGGAATTGTTTTAGATCATTGCCTTGATCAGAGTAGCTAAGTCTTTCTTGGTTGATCATCCTTATACTATTACTGTTACTATATACAATATTCTGATACTGTTTCTGAAACCATCTTACTCATCATTTCTTATAATACAATTTGATTCTATCACCACAATATTCCACAACTTGTTCAATCTTTTACCAGTTTATGGACATTCTTTTAATTTCTAATTCTTTGCCAACACAAAAAGAGTTTCTATCAATATTTTTGTATAAATAGACTCTTTCCCTTTTCTTTTGATCACTTTGGTATATAAATTGGAATCGTATTGATGAGTCAAAGTGAATGCACAGTTCCAAATTGTTCTACGGAATGATTGGACTATTCACAATTCTATCAGCAGTTAAATTGTCTGAATTTTCCTATATCCATTCTTGCATTTGTCATTTTCTTTTCTTGTCTTATTAGCCAATTTGATAGATATGAGGTGGCAATTCAGAGTCGTTTTAATTTGCATTTCTTTAACCAGTAGTGATTTAGAATATTTTTTCAGATGGCTATTGATAGTTTTAATTTTTTTTCTCCTGAAAATTTCCTTTTCATATCTTTGATCACTTATCAACTAGGGAATGACTTTTATTTTTATAAATTTAGCCTAGTCCCCTATATATCTGAGTAATAAGGTCTTTATCAGAGAAACTTCTTGTAATCATCCTCCACCCCCAGTTTCATGTTTTTCTTTTAATTTTGGTTGCAATAATTTTGTTTGTGAAAGTAATTTTTTTTCATTTCTTGTAATTAAAATGATCTATTTTACTTCCCTTAATCTTTTCTATCTCTTCTTTGGTCATAAATTATCCATAGATTAGATAAGTACATTTTTCTATGCTCTTCTAATTTATTTATATTATCTCTTATGTCTAAATAATTTATCCATTTTTATTTTATCTTGGTGTATGGTGTGAGATGTTGGTCAATGCTTATCTTCTGCCAAAATGATTTTCAATTTTCCCAGAAATTTTTGAGTTCTTACCCTGAAAGATTGGATCATTGGGCTTATCAAGCACTAGATTAATATATCATTTACTAATGTGTATTGTGTACCTAATCTATTCCACTGATCCACTACTCTATTTTTTAGCCAGTACCAAGATTGTTTTAATGATTATTTGTTTTTTTGAAAGTTTGAAATCCGAAATTTCTAGGCTATCTTTAATTTTTTTCATTGTTTCCTTTGATATTCTCGATCTTTTGTTTTTCCAGGTAAATTTTATTACTATTTTTTTCTAGTTCTGTAAATTAGTTCTTTGGTAGTTTCATTGGTATGGTATTGAATAAGTAAATTCACTTAGGTAGAATTATATTGGCTCCACTTACTCAAAAGCAATATTTCTCCAGTTGTTTAGAGCTGTCTTTATTTGTGTGAAGTGTTTGTATTTGTGAAGTGTTGCAATTGTGTTCATATAATCTCTGGGTTTCTCTTGGCAGATAAGCTCCCAGAGCAAGATCTCTGAAGTTATTTTTAAATAGAATGGGTTTTGTTGGTAACATGTAGAAATGCTAATGGTTTATGTGGGTTTATTTTACAAACTATAACTTGTTTAATTAGTTTTTTTAGTTGATTCTTTAGGATTTTTAAGCAAACCATCATCTAAAAAGAGTGATTTTTTTTGTTTCTTAATTATTTTTATTTCTTCAATTTATTTTTCTTGACTTACTGTTATAGCTAGAAATTCTAATATAACATGGAATAATAGTGGTGATAATGGACATCCTTGATTCACTCCTGATCATACTGGAAAGGTTTCAAGTTTATTCCTATTATAGATAATATTTGCTCCTGCTTTTAGGTAAATGTTATTTATTTTAAGAAAGGTTCTGTTGATTATGCTTTTTAATGTTTGTTTTTCTTTTTAAAAATAAGAATGGTTGTATTTTGTTAAAGATTTTTTCTCTATATATGATAGAATCACATGATTTTTATTGTTTTGTAACTGTATAGACAATTATGATGATAGTTTTCCTAATATTAAACCAGCTTTGCATTCCTAATATAAATCCTGACTGGTCATAGCAAATGACCTTTATGATATATTGCTATAATATCCTTGATAGTATTTTATTTAAAATTTTTGCATTGATGTTCATTTAGAACATTAGTCAATAATTTTCTTTCTCTGTTTTTGTCCTCTAATTTAGGTATCAAAATTATATTTGTATCATAATAGGAATTTGATAGTTCTCTTTCTTTATTGTTTTTTTTTCAAATAGTTTACAAAGTATTGGGATTATTTGTTTCTTAAATATTTGGTAGAATTCACTTGTAAATCCATATGGTCCTGGAATTTTTTCTTGGGGAGCTCACTGATGGCTTGTTTGATTTCTTTTTTCTAAAATAGGATTATTTAAGTATTCTATTTGCTCTTCTGTTAATCTAGGTTATTTATATTTTTGTAAATATTTATCCATTTCACTTAGTTTGTCAGCTTTAGTGGCACATAAGAGGGCAAAATAAATCACAATAATTGCTTTAATTTCATTTTCATTGGTGGTACATTCATCCTTTTCATTTTTGATACTAGTAATTTGGTTTTCTTCTTTTTTAATCAACTTAACCCAATGGTTTATTGTTTTATTGTTTTTCCCCATAAAACCACTTCCTAGTTTTATTTATTAGTTCACTGGTTTTTTTCCCCCTAATTTTCAATTTTATTAATCCTTTGATTTTTAGGACTTTCATTTGGGTGTTTAATTGGGGGATTTAAATTTATTCTTTTTTCTGTTTTTTTTTAAGTTGCATTCCCAATTCATTTGAGCTGTTCTTTCTCTCTTTTACTGATGTATACTGTCGCCTACCCCCATTGCTGTTTTCAGAGCTAGTTTTAGGAATCTGGATTTTTTTTGGTTTTCCAAGATGGTAGGATCTGGGGAGATGTGATGTGATGTTTTCCTGATCTGCACTTGGTCCTTACTCAGGAATTTCAATGAATACTGCTCCTCAGAGTCCCAAATCCCTTAGAACTGAAAGTAAAATTGGCCCTCAGGACTACCACTCTTGACTAAAAATGTTCCTTTTTCACTTTGAATTATGATTCAGAAGTGAATATAGGTAATAAGAGCCTGCATCCAATGTTATCTGTAGTCTCTTTCTGACCACCTAGTAAAAAGTCCCCTTACAATCTCTAGCTTGATTGCTACTAAAGCTCCTGCTGCTTTTGTCATCACCACCTAGTCCTAGTACTAGTTTTTCATTCACATTGGTTCTGGAGCAGCCTCCATCTTGGTATTGTAGATTTTTTTCTAAACTTCTAAGTTGTCTTGTGCAAGAAGAATACCTCATTAATTTTTCGTTATTTCTGTCATTCCAGAATTCCATTTGAAGCACTATTTTTTATTATAGCTTTTTATTTACAAGATATGTGCATGGGTAATTTTTTAGCATTGACAATTGCAAAACCTATTGTTTCAATTTTTCCCCTCCTTCCCCCCATCCCTTCCCCCAGATGGCAGGTTGACCAATACATGTTATATTATATATGTATACATGTTCAAACAGTTATTTTGCTGTACAAAAAAAAATCAGACTTTGAAATAGTGTACAATTAACCTGCAAAGCAAATCAAAAATGCAGGTGGACAAAAATAGAAGGATTGGGAATTCTATGTAGTGGTTCATACTCATTTCCCAGAGTTCTTTGACTGGGTGTAGTTGGTTCTATTCATTACTGTTCTATTGGTTGAAGCACTATTTTAAAGTTGTTCAGAAGGGAATATTAGGAAAGTTTAGCTGAGTACTTTCTTCTATTCTGCCATCTTGCCTCTATCCCTAGAAATTATATAAAGAAATTATTTGAACTCTGTATGTTGAATGCTGGGTGAATAAATGAAAAAAAGTCTGTTGCTTACTACTCCTTCCTTAATCTTTCTCATTTTTGATCCATACACTTCACTTTAGTTACAGAAATATTGGAATAAAAGGATAAATTTAGATGGTGGATAGAAATAAAAAATTTTCATCAGATATTGCAAGAAAGACTCAAAGTTAAGAAAAGAGATCTTTTTATGCCAGGAACCCTACAAAGCTGATTATGTGCCTTTGTTTACTGTGTATTCAGCATGTAAACAATTTCATTCTTTTCCTAGGGAAAAAAACAAAAACTAACAATTTCTCCATACTTCTATAATGGATTGCAAGACACTTCCATAAATAAGAATAGTAATTGTGAAGATTTAATTTAATGATTTAATTTTAGCAGAGCCATAGGATTTAAGGTTAATTTTTTAAATCTCTTACTTAGAAGATGATAAATACTATTACTTTAAAAAAAACTGTCTTATTTCTCCTAGCCATCTAGTACAAAGGCCTACATTTACTCAGTCAGCAACAGGGAAAACAATGAACAAATTCATGAATGGAGGTTCTATTTACAGTTTTTTATTTTAATGTTCTCTTCCTTGACAAAGGCCTTTAATGACCATGAGCAAATGAAGCTGATTGAATTCACAGCAACATGCTTGAATGTCACATACATTTTGTGTATTGATGTAGTTTAATCCAAGAGTTTTTTTGTGCTGACATCTCTAATCAAGATATAAGATCTTCTTTAAACTAAAAAAAGAAAAAGATCAACAATGGAAGAACATTGATTCATTAATTTGTTAACTGGTATTACTTGTTATGGCTATTAATCTGAATTGTTATTAATTGTAATATATACAATTTATTAATATTACATATTTCATTCAAACTAAATATTTACAAAACATTTTAAATAACCTTTTTGACCCTCAGTTCTCCTATCGTTACATAAAAGGATTTGACTAGATTAGTTCCAAAATTTCTTCAGGTTCTAACATTCCATCATTGAATCACAAAATTTGAGAGTTGAAAGGGACCTTGGATATCATTTAATCTAACCCATATGCGAAAGGCACTAATTATTCTTTGTTTCTAGAAATAGGTGCTACTCTGCATTTGTCTAGACCAGAGATTTCACTGTAGGGAACTTCTGGTTAGTAAGAAACCTCTATCAATGCAGTCTGTAACTTATTATTTGGGAGCCTAGGATGTCTGAGAAATTAGATGACTTGAACAAGGTGACCCTACTAAGACATTTCATATGCACTACTTAATGCCGTGTCTTGAGTCTTCCATTTCTCTTTTCACCATTCCATGCTGCCTCTTTCATATAAGTATATTTCTCCTCTATCCATCCATCTACCTATCTATCTATCTATCTTTCTATCAACCTATCACCTGTCTATCTACTTATCATCTATCTATCTCAATATATCTGTTTTGTGAGCTCTTAAGTACAAACAACAGTTTCCTATGAAGGACTGTAGTCCCTGTTATGAAGATATTGACAGAACTAACGGGACTGCATGACATTGGATGAAGTTTAACAGGGATCAATGTACTTTTCTTTACATGGGTTGAAAAAAAATCAATTGTATAAGCACTTGCTAAGGAAGGCATGTGTAAATGATAATTTAAATAAAAAACAAACTCCTAGAGTTTTCAGCGGATTGAAAGCTCAAAATGAGTCAACAGTATAATGTGGTAGCCCCATCCCAAACATCCCTCCCCATCTAATGTGATTTTAGGCTTCTTAAATGAAAATAAAATTTTTATATGGAGGAAGTTAATAGTCTCACTGCATCAGGCAGGTTACATTGACAGTATTTTGTCCAGTTTTAGGAAGGGCAGCCTTGTTTAGTTTTGTCTGAGTATATTATTAGGCAGATTTTTCTTTTGGCTCATTGGCTTGATGCAATTGTTACCATATCATCTGCAAGTTAGAACATCTGGAGAACTCACTTCCTTTGAGAGAATCTTTCATCTATTAGAATATTTTGTAGCATATTCTCTGTGTCAGTAGAGATCAAGTGCATGCATGTTTGCTTCTTTTGTGTTTTATTCAAAAGATCACTAGAACAAAATCTTCTCTGGTTGTATTCATTAAGGAATTTTGCATGACCTTAATATGTGCATGGAGAAGATACAAAGTTTATGATGAGATGAAGTCCCTTCCTTCATGGAACCAACAATATAAATGGGTTGTATAGTACAATGTTATGAGATAAGTACATTAAAAAGGCATAAATCAAAGTACTACAGGGTCTCCCTGCTGGAGAGAAATGGGGAGTTGTTACCAAGAAAGGAGGAAAAAGGGTCAGAGAAGGTTACATTGCAGAATTGATATTTAATATGGGAATTAGAGAATGAGCAGGAAGTCAATGTATGAAAAGGGGAAATGAGGGCAGTACAGGCAGGAAGAATAGAATTATAAAGGTACGGAGATATAGGACATATTTGGAGGCCAGAAAATAATCCAGTTTGTCTGTAAGGTTTTATAGAAGGAATAATATTCAGTAAGGTTGCCTTGGCACCTTGATTATTTTTTTTAAAAAGTTTAACTTGACTCAATGAGCATAGTCAGCAATTTATGTTTGATAGAGAAATGATATGACAAGATTTATGCCTAAAAATATTAAGTCCATCATCACAAAGATTGCCTGGAGGTGAAGACCAAGACAAAGTATTATGAGATATTTGTAGAAAAAGAGTTTATTTTTAGCTGAGAAAGAGGAAGTTAGCAGGGAATTCACCATACAAGATGCAACATTTGAATTGAGCCTTGAAACGATGGAAGGACTCCCACTTCTTTTACTCCTTCTCCTCTTTTACTAGCTTACTCCCATTTACTAAACATGTTTCCCAATGCTTTGTCCTTGGCTCTTTTTTAAATTTTTCTCTCTACAACTCTCTTCCTCATATGATCACATTATTATGGTTTCAATAATCGCTTCTATGCAGATCACTCCTCTATCTCTATCTTTGCCTTTTGCTTTTCTCCTTAAAGCATATTCTTAACTAATTTATAAATATCTATGAATGTTCCACCAGTATTAATTCCAAAATGGAATTTATCTTTCACTCAAAAATCTAACTTCTCTATTCATTTCTCTGTCTACGTTGATGGGGTCACTATACTCCCTGTCACTCAGATTTAAATTTTGAAGTCTTTTGGTGGTTTCTCTTCTTCTTTAAATAAACACTTCATAAATTCTATCTATCCTACTGTAATATTTTTCATATGTGTCCTTTTTTTTCCCCACTCCAAATGCAATCTCTTTACTGAAGACTCTTCTCCTTCCCTGGACTATTGTAATATCTTCCCATATGAAACATAGACAAGTTGACATTCAAAAATATAAATGATCTCCCTTCCTTTTCACCCTTTTCAATACATTCTTCATACTACTGTCTGAATAATTTGCTTAAGGCATTATTGCTTTGAACACATCACTCCACTAATTAAAAACATTCCATGCCTCTGAATTGACCTTGAAGCCTTTATCTCACATTACTCTCTTTTATATACTTTTACATTTTTAAGGACTCCTGAGGTTTGCAATCCTTACCATAGTTATATCTTCAACAAAATCAGGATTTGTGTTGTCTCCCTGATTTAGAGTACGAGTTTTCTAAGAGCAAGGATTGTTTCAATTTTCCACTGAACACGATATTAGGCACACAACAATCATTTAATGAAAACTTCTTATTCATTCAGTGATTCATTGATTCAAATGGCCTTCCTGGCATTGGAAATTGGCACACTGTGTGGCAAATTAATAATAATTCCAATTAAAGTCATAAGATATTTAAATGTCATTTATTTTAAATGGATCACTCTATAGCTTTTTAAAAATGTATATTTGTCAGGGTAGTTAGTAAGAATTATTTCTTACAGTTGTTGTGAGGAAAGAAAGCATTAAAAGTGCTGTAGAAATGGGAGATATAATTAAAATAGGGACTGGACCTGATTTCAGTTGTATAGGAAATTTGTTATCAGTGCAAGACAACATCTTCCTGGCAACTTAAGCCTTAGACAGTTGCCTAGTCTCAGTGTGAGTGAGACTTACCTGGATTCACAGAATTAGTATGTGTCTGACGGAGGCAGAGCTTGAACTAGATATTTCTGGCTTAGAGGCTGATTTTCTTCTATCATATTATAGCAACTCTAATATTAGTAGTCAATAATAATAATAACTAATATTAATGATAAATGATGAACCGAATAGAATGAAAGGTTTGATAAAGTTATGATATTAAGTTTTTTTCTGTTGATACAGAACTGGGCTCACTTTCAGGAGAATCTAGTTTTAACTGTTGGGTTCTATCATAAGGCCAATTAAATATATTATTTAGGAGTAATACAGTGATTTATATTATATATAACAACAGAATAAGAAATTAGCAATCACCTGCAAGCCAGAGATTCCTCAACAATTCTTGTTTCCTAGTCAGTTTGAGTCTATTAGGGGTGTCTTTCTTGTTGCAAACCTTTCTTATGTTTACCTTAGAAATAACACAAGATGAATAATCAATAGGCCTTGATCTATTCAAACAACCAGTTCAGATTATTGAGTAGAAAAAGAGGGATAATGACAGATGGTTAAAGAAATCACTGATGATTGCTTTTGTCACACACAGGAAGTTGAAAACATTCCCCAGAATTTTTCAGGATCTCCATCTTATACTTTAATATTTTGATAGACAAGCTAGTTCAGACCTATTTTTACCTATTGGTACATATTAAAAAGTTGAATGTGTATGGTTTTTTATTTTTAATAACTTGATTTAAGTTTGATGCACATACTAGAAACACTTTTTTTTAAAGTCCATGGTTTTGGGGCAGTTAGGTGGTGCTGTGTGACCCTGGGCAAGTCACTTAACCCCAATTGCCTCAGCAGAAAAAAAGAGTCCGTGGTTTTATTTGCCTCAGTGTTTGTTCTACCCATGCCTTTTAGCATTCAAAACCTTTTCAACTTTATAGCATTTCTTAGAGCTTACTCTCCACTGGCATCAGCATTCATCAGTAGCAATATCAAAATCAACCCTTCCATGGTAAAGCATCATGGAAAGTATAGAGATAGATTTAGGCTTGGTATCAGGGAAAACTTAAAAACTGAGCTATCACAAAAAGGAATGTGCTGTCTCAAAAGGTGATGCGATACCCTTTATTGGAATTCTTCACACAAAGGCTCAAAGACAAATATGTTTCAATGGGGATTATTTTTCAGGTATGAGTTGGACTTCCAACCCATCCTATGAATGGTCCCTGAGGTTTTTTTTTTTCCAATTCCAAATTTCTTTGACTCCATGATTCTATGAGAGCTTTCATGGAAGTTTATCTGCATGAATCTAGTAATACATGAAAAAGTATTGAGCTAAATTTAATGCCTAAAATATGGAAAAGGCAAGTGATTAAATTTGTTTTAAGACTAACCTTTCAGTCCTCTAAACTATTACTGTTTTCAGAAGAAATTAAAATTTTGATTACATTTAAAATCATGTGATTTAACAGAAAAAATGCATATGTAAATCCTTCATACATTGCATATTTATTGATATTCCTGTATCTTAATTTATAATCAATAGCTATTTTCCTTGCTATTGAAACCAAAACATCAAAGAAATAATGCTTGTGATTTCATTAGCAGTGCAGCCAAATTTCGATTGATAATGACTGTTTTAATCATTGTGAGTACTTCCAATTCTTTTATATACATGCAATGTATAGAGACTATCTTCTATACTAATACCAAGTTAACGTTTGTTCCATAATAGGCTAATGTGAAAAGTATCAGCTGATATCTGATATTCATTGTAGTATATGTTGCCATAGAGTTAAAGCTCAATGAGACCTGATGATCATGTAGTACAAATATTTCATTTTGTAGTTAAGCAAAGTGACATTTGGAAACATTAGGGGACTTGGTAATGGCCACATAGTTAATTATTGGTTGCAAGGATTGCAAAGATTAGAACTCAAGTTGCTTGAGTACTAATTAAGTATTCTTTCTATTATGCTATAATGAGAAAACATGTCTAAGTTGTCAACACACCTTTTAATTTTTCTTTTCTGTGAGTACTTTTCTTAACTTACATTGCTTGGGTGTTTCTTGATATTTATTTTTAAAAATTAGACAATCTAGAAGATTAATGTTCAATATTAGCTTGTTTCTGATATTACCCATTACCTGCATATATAAACCTTCTTCTGAAGCAAGGACTAAAAGTTGTATAAACTTAATTGGATCTATACTTATAATCATTACTGTTGGGAAGGTTCAGTATTCATCATCTAGGCTTTTAGTCTCAATATGTCTCTTTAAATTACTCCATGAAGCAGCAATAGCTTTACCATATGACTTAAGAATAGTCTGTGTATAGTAGTTCCTTTTTTGGCTTTAGGAAAGGGTTAAGTGCTAAATATAGAGGAGGTAAAAATGTCAACAAAAGAAAGATAGATGTCATTTCTATCTCCTCTTAGAAATGTCTACTTCTCTCCATTCACACAGTTACCACCTTCATTCAAGCAGGCACCAATCATCTCTCTGCATTAGCCATCCTATTTCTACTTCTCTTAGAAATGCTCATTTCTCTCACCCTAATTAGTGTCCTTGTATCAAATCTCTCTCCATTCTAGTTTATCCTCAACATGGTTATCAAAGTTATTTTCCTAAGACAAATGTAACTTCCCCACCCAATAAACTCTGGGAGCTCTTTATTTTTTCTAGGTTCAAATAAAACCTATTCTGTTTGGAAGTTTTAAGTTTTTCATAGACTGGCTCTTTCCTATCTTTCTAATTTCCTTAAAATCTTATTATTCTCCTTCACACATTCTACTCTCCCCTTATCTTGGGCTACTTGCTGTTTCTCCCTCAGTAGGCTCCATCTTTAGTGGCTGTGCCTTTGTATTATCCCTCATGCCTAGAATTCTCTCCTTCCTATTTCCAGAACTCTTAGGATTTTTGACTTCCCTTAAGATTCAAACAAACATTTTCTTCAGGAGGCCTTTTCTGAAAGCCTCAGTTGTTAGTACCAATTCTTATAAGCTTACTTTCCAACTACTCCGTATGAACTTCGAGTATATGTATTTATGTCTATGTCTCCATTAAAATCTAAGTTCTTTGAATGCAGGAACTGATTTTTTAATTTTATCTCTAGTGTGCTAAGGCACAGTGCCTGGCATGTTGTGTTTTATGCTCTTTCACAGCTGGAACTATCCTTTGATTTTCTTTTTATCCTCAGTATTTTACAGAGTGCTTGGCACATAATAGGTGCTTAATAAATGCTTGTTGATTGGCATATTGTGTTGATAGATTGTTTGATCTTAGTTTTTTTTTTCCCTCTAGAGAAGGAGAGAGTGTGATCCAGAAAGATGATCTTTCTATTCTCTTCCAATTTTAAAGTTCTTTGGTTAAAATGGGTTATCAAATCCAGGTGGACTATTTCTACCTCAGTCGAATGTTTTTTCAAAGAAAACAAAAGAGTAGTGAGTCATCAATACATAAGTTCTATAGATAAGAAATTTCTTGAAGATAAATTATACAAATGGGAAGAATATAAAATCTAAGCTTTGGTTAAGGTAGTTTGTATAGCTAAGCACTTTTAAAACAACCATGACATTGAAAAGTGAACCTTCCAGTGCTTTTTTTTTTGTTGTTTCAAACTCTCCAAAGTACCAGCATGTGAGCAGCTAATTCGAACATTATTTCAGTATCATTCATAAATTACTTTTGAATCCTTTGACTTAGAGACAGAAAATCCCACAAATCTACTTTTGGTTAAAGCATAAGACCATAATTAACTTGGCATGTGCCTTTGAATTAAGAACATAGTGTTCCTGGTGTTCTTAAAGAGGTTTTTAAAATGGCGAGCAAATGCTTTTCATTGAACCTTAGTCACTGGGTGGATCCTAGAGCTTTTTCCCAAATGAAGTGAAGTAATGGACTCTTGTATATCTTTATCAATCTAGGACTTTCTATTATTGTACTTTGAGAGACCACAGAAAGTGAGAAGCAAATATCATCAAGTTGATAATTGTTAAAACCAGAAAGAATAGAATGGGTAAGATTTGGTAGTTATATTTATAAGGGACTTAGGGAAAAATTTCTGAACTCTGACATTATTGACATGAATATGTAGTCTAAGACATAGATATGTTTATGAATTAGAGTGACTAGAATCTGGTGGTTGGTATGGGCCACTGTTTTGCACTTAGTTTGGTGATTCTCACTTGTGATAACCATTCTGGAAGCCTCTCCAGATTTGTAATATCTCCTAATATTTGTGCTCTGAAAATATTGCCTTTGAATACCTGGGGAAACTTTTATAACATGGTGAGGTATTGGAGAACAAGTTTGAGCTAATAAGTAAAATCTGCTTTTATTTTGCTCATTCATTTTTGTCACGTTCTTGGCAAAGTGGCAAAGATCATTACAGTAAAAGTGGTTAGAATGTCAGTTACATATATTTAATACATATTTGTAGAATGAATTTATATTTGCTGGATTAATGAGTGCATGGATAGGATGCTATCTAGTAATATGCTTAAGTCTACCTAAATCCTTAATTCATTTGCATGTATAAGTAAATCTGGAATGTTATTCAAATTAAATATTTTCCAGTAAATTTGAGCCACAAAATAGCCACAATTTGGGGAAGAAGGGGGCTTTTGTGTAGAAAAATAACATTTCCAAAAAATAAATCATGATGTTTCCCCCTAAAACCTACTTCTTCAATCTTTTCTATTTCTGTTAAGAGGATCAATCTCATTTAGTTATACAGATTTACAACTTTAGAGTCTTTTCTACTCTTCCATCTGACTTTATAAATTTTGTTTGAATGGGAAAATCCCAAAAGTAACCATTAATGATTGCTATCAATTGGAATGTCCTAGTGTTCTGTCCTTGACTTTCTACAGGACAGAGACATAAGTGGAATGCTTATGAAAATTTCAGATAAAATAAAGCTAAGAAGAATAGCTCATATAATTAACATTAAAATATTTTCTCATCTTTCAAATGGGGGTTTGACTAGATGCCCTCTAAGCTCCCTTCTAGATCTAAATCTATGATGATATACTGTCAGTGGATATGTAGAAAAGCAGATTTAGGTTTGATGTAAGGGGAAAAAAACCTAATAATTAGAACAGTACAAAGTAGAATGGAGTACCTCAAAAGTAAAAGGGTCTTCAAAGAAATGTGGGATGACCATTTGTTGGATATTTAATAGGAGGGGTTATTTTCCAATTATGGGCTTGGACTAGAGGAACTCAACTTTTGATTGCTCCTTCTGTAATTCTCTGATACCCTAGTGTATTTTATCCATAGGTATAGTTAAGAGTTGAGATTACCCAAGAAGGATATTGCTTTTTTTGTTCATTTTTTTAAAGTTGCCTATAAGGTTACCTGAACTCTCTGTACATTTCTGAGATATGATAACAAAAGAGGTCTTCTGTTTTTTGGGAATAGGTTGACCCATTGGTTAACCAGTATGAGAATCTTCTCAGCCTCTTTTATGTAGTTTGTCAAGCCTTGGCTGTATATAGTACTTTCCTTTCAAATTTGGAAAATTTTCTTCTTTACTAAGTAGGAATTTTTCTTTTACTTGAGAGAGTTTTGTCCTTTTTTTATATGGAAAAAATAACATATACAAATCATAGGAGTAAATTCAAGGCAAATTTTGAAATTTGCTTTTATTAGGCATTTTGGGGTTGCAATATATATTTTATGATTCTCATGAGAGTCATGTAGACATGAAAAATAACCTTATTCTTGAATACCATCATCATACAATAAAACCGTTATAAAGCCCCTGGCTGTATCCTGGATTCTGTTACACCATTGGCCAAATTATATCCCCCATGTACATAATAATATATAGTGTAACCCTCTCACTATAGCATAGAAAACATGAGTTTTGGCCTGGTCCCCAACATCAGTATTTAAAGGATATTTCTAAAATTATTTTCTCTTAAGCCATGAATTAGTCTTTAGAGGCACTGGTATAATGGATGCTGGATGTGGAGCCAGCAAAATCTGAATTCTAATCTTAACTTTGAAAATTACTAGCTATTTAACTAGAGGTATATTATTTATTCTTTATCAATTTCTATTTCCTTATCTGTAAAATGTGTATGGAAATACCTTGGATACCTACCTTACAGCTTTCTTTCTGAGACTCAATGAGATGCTGTGTGAATTTAAGAATTTAAAAATACTGCATGTAGTGTTTTGTAAATTTTAAAGTATCAAATAAATATCGTCATTATTATTTCTTTATATGCCCTTGAACAAACACCATATGAAGCTAGGAGAATAGCATCGTGGCAAGAATTGGATACATAGGAATGATGTTACAAAGTAGTGATTGCCTAATGTTACAGTGGAGTTTTGTGATGTCACTGTGAGATTTATTTATCATATATTAGTGATTACTGCAGAACAGCACTGGTCAGGGTAAAGCTAGATGTTGTATATGCCTGAGTATTGATTGAAATAGTACGTAGAGAGAATAGTTGTGTATTTGCAAAGTATGAAGAAATAAATCCAGGAACTACTTTGCCTGAGAATGCATGTTATTGTGTGCTGGGTCACTGTCTCCAGTTTTCCCCTTCATTCTACAGAGGCAGCTATTGGTTAATGCACAGGCCATTTGTTTTGGGATGAGAAGACCAGAGTTCAAATCTGAACTTTTCTAATCTAATGTGTTGTGACTGGTAGAGATATAGGGCATAGAAACGTAAAACAAAATCTGTGTGCTTTAGCCACAATTTTTTTTCTCGCTGTACGAACTTGTGTAAATCAATTAACTTCACTGAAATTCAGTTATTTCATCTGTGAAAGTAGAACAATAATGTCCACATGACTTATCTCAGACTTGTTGTGAAGATCAAATGTTAAGAAAATAATGTTTGTCAAGTCTTTTACCACCTGGAAGGAATTAGATCATAAATATCAACTCTCTATAAGGATGAACTAAAGAACTTTATTTCAAACATAATTGATGGTGAGACCAAGTCCTGAAGAGACTTTCTATCCTTTGGAAGGTCCCAAACCCAGTAATAAGCCTGGCAGTAGAATCTTGCAACCTCGATATTGATGCCTTTTAAATAGAGTGCTTTTTTTTTTTTTTCACAGCTCTCCTTATGGAGAAGTCTATGTAAAGTGATTCCTCCCACCCTAACCTCATCTCCCAAAAGGAAAAAAAATCTCCATCATACTGATGATAATATACCTGAACTTATTCTCTTGTTAGTCTCCCTAATAAGCTCCTGGATTCTTTTCCTTTAGAGCCCGAATTTTAGAAACCGGATCTTTTATCTTAAAAAAAAAATGATACCCTTAAACCACCAACTGACAAAAAGCTTTGCTCTCTTGGCTTCTCTGGGCAGTGAATTCCATAGAGGGAAATATGCATCATCCAACACCACAAGCAGCAAGTGCTGAGTGCTGTCAATGTGAGCCTGAGAATTCCTCCCTCCTTCTCATCTATGCACAATATAGGGGTCATGGATGCTGCGATTGAAAGGAACTCAAGGACAATCCATTTACTTGATATTCTGCAGAATTGTCATTGCTAGAACAAAGACATATGATGTTAAAACAAAATCCTTCAACATTGTAAGTGTAGTCTAGCAGGATGGTAAATGAGGTAGCTATCTACACAAAGACCTTTCTTCTCAAGTTCTATAGATATGTCTTTAATAAGTGTATTTCTAGCATAGAAATGAAGTCTCTTATGTGTGTATGGTGTCTTCTACCACTTTTTAACCATATAACCTGAGGCAGTATCTGATACTTTTCACCCATGTAAATTTGAGCTTGTAAACTTGCAAATTTGAGGTCCATAAAAATTTTGGACCTTAGTTTCCCATCTGCAGGAAGGAAGGAGAACATGAGATCATTTTTAATGTCCCTTACAGTTGTTTGATCCTAACATAATATTGTCTTTAAAAAACAAAAAACCCAACAATTAATTTGTTCCCTACAAATAAACTACTCTGATCTGCCATTATTTTTCTCTTCTTATTAATGAGTTCCACTTTCATATTCCTCTTTCCTTGGTTGAGTCTGAGTTTTACTATTCTTTTTGGCTTTATTTGCTTTTGAGGAATTTCCCCCAAGGCATTATATATTAACCCTTTTCCTCCTCTCGAAACACTTGCACATATGTGCAAGTGATAAAATTAGATTATAGTAAACCTGCAGCAGCAGCAAACTTTGAGTTGGGGCCTGTTCTCCATGATCTTGACCTTAAGGGGTTTGTTTATAGGCTGTAGACAAGCCATAGTTTTATAGCATGTATTTAAAAAGGAGAAGGGAGGGACTTGGTCAAAGTGCTGGATTGGAAGTCAGAAGACGAAGATTTGAAAGCCAGTTCTGCTTCAAAGTAGCCAAATGACCTGGGGCAAGATGTTGAATTTTCCCAGGATGCCATTTCCTCTGAGGTCAAAGGAGGGTTTGGGATTTGGTGACTTCTGAAGTCTCTTTCCAGCTTGATAACTGTGATCCCAT
Organism: Sminthopsis crassicaudata; assembly: GCF_048593235.1. Taxonomy (NCBI): domain Eukaryota; kingdom Metazoa; phylum Chordata; class Mammalia; order Dasyuromorphia; family Dasyuridae; genus Sminthopsis; species Sminthopsis crassicaudata. Next base: position 201,011,623 of record NC_133622.1, read on the forward strand.
GATTTGTCTAAGGTTATGGAGGTAGTAAGGACTAGACCTCTTTATTCTAAATGCTTTGTCCTTTCTACTCTATCACATTACCTTAGGAGTTAACTAAGTTGTAATGACTAACTAATATCTGACTAACTTGTAATAAAATATAATAAATAATAACTTGTAATAAATCAAAGCAAGAACATGGATTGTTGTATAGAAATAAGACAGGTTTGCCTCCTTTTCCCACATAAGGCAATACAAGATTCTTTTCCTTTAGAGCCCAAATTTTAGAAACTGGATCTTTTATCTTAAAAAAAATGATACCCTTAAACCACCAACTGACAAAAAGCTTTGCTCTCTTGGCTTCTCTGGGCAGTGAATTCCATAGAGGGAAATATGCATTATCCAACACCCAACAAGATGGTGGGTATTACTGGACAAGATTAGCCCCTCACACTCTGACTACCTTCACATGTCATGTAATAGAAGCTATGGAAAGATTCTTACTGAGCTCAAATGTCTTATGTAACATTAGGGTAAATGCAGGGACAAGGGGAAAGGAATCAAGGTACACATACATTCAATAGAAGGTTCTTTCCTTTGTATACCTTTTCACCCTATCCTATTCTATTTATTAAAACATATTAATAACCAAATTTTTTACCACATATCCACAGTGTAGTTAAGAGTATGCTAAGTTCCGAAGTATCTTTTCAAAGAAAAAGAAGAGCTCTTGGAATCATTAGAGACAATTCCTTGAAGATAAAACCCCACAATTTCTTTGGGCCAACCAAATGCTCCTCATTATTTGGAAGATAATGAGAAACAGTATAGCACATTTCTTTTGTAATATCTAACTTTCATATTAGAGCATCCCTTCTGACATGAGGACCCAGGTGTAATTCTGGAATTCAAACTCTGAAAATTTTTTCTGACTCAAAATCTCCCCAAGGGCAACCTGGATTGCTTTTTCGTGCTTATTTAAGAGTGTATGTGTGAAATCAATCAATCATCTTTTTGTAATTCAAGTAATTAACAAGATACTATGCCTTGTTACCATTATTAGGTGAAAAAACCTTTATTGAATTAATCAAGAATATTAGACTAAATTTGAGAAGACCTAGATAAATTTGGAAGGAACAAAAGCCATTGCATAAGATGTAGTGATGCTTCACAAGAAGGGTAGTGTGGTAAATTTGAATCCTCTTTCCCATGGATTCTATATATACTTGTGGGAGAATGTGTTCTTGTTTTGTGTGGATAAGGGGCAGATAATGTGTTATATCTACTATTTTTTTAGCATACCATTTTAGAAAATAGCTGTTTCTAAAAGTTAACTGGCTAGCTGGCTTATTGAAATCAAGTGATAATGAAAGAACACACTGGTGGGGGCTCCTGAGCTATATTAGAAAACCATCCCTGATCTTTTCTGTCTCTTGTCAGTCTTCTTCCTTTTACTCCTTTCCATAAATATATATGTACATAGACATATTTTGTCCTTGTCCACCAAAACAGGTTGTAATGTCTTCAAGAGAAGAGTTAATCCTTTAGATACCCTGGATCCAGGCAACCTGGATATTACTAGAACTCTGAGGGAAGATGTAGATAGCTACTTTCTGGGGAACCAACCCATTAGTATAAATGGGGATTCATGAAAGTGAGATCCCAGCCTGTCCACACTTAAATTCATTTTCTAGGAAAGGGAAACACCTTTCACTTCAGAAGTAGAGAGAAGACTTAAAATGCAAATATATCTTAGAAAGAAAACAAAAAGTAATGTGATGCATATAACAGAGGCTTTGAACTGGGAGTCAGGAGACTAGATACTAGTCCTGGCTATGCCATTAAATGATTGCTTTACCTTAGGCAAGTCTCCTCTTCACCTGTAAAATTATAGGGTTGGACTAACTGCTTGCTAAAATCATTTCCAGGTGGGATACTGTAAGTTTTTTTTTTCACTTAAATTTTCAGTAAGGTGTAAATGATTGACCTTAGAGATTATTCCTAAAGTCAAATTTTATTGAGGAGAAATTAATTGGGTGGTAGGAAAATCTGATTTAATCGAGGGGAAAGAATATTGTGAGTGGAGGGTGAGGGAGACTATACAAAGACAAGGCTATGGCCTTGTTTTAAAATTTTTACAACTTTTATAAATTTTCCATTGGCTGGTTCTACTGCTAGCCCAGGTAAAGAAGGAAGAAGAGCAAGATGAGCTCAGTGATTTCTGGGAGTACTTCAATAAGTAGTAGACAGGATCAGAAGGCATGTTTTAAATCTCTATTGTTGGGAGAGTGAATACCCACACCAATAAAATTATCTATTAAATTAAGTAGAACCTCTTCATTGAAATCTGTCCCAACAATTCTCTTCAGCTGAGGTTCTCAGGAATCTACTTAATTTAGGGCTATTTCTATTCATCTCGATCCATATATGGACCCAAATGGTTCTGGTGGGGAAAATGCAGCAGGTAACCTTGCACATCCCTCCCTCCCTTAAATCCAGTTCACTTGCCTGTCATGGCATCACCTCCCTGATGTCATGATCTTCTTTAAGAATGAAGGACAACTTGCTGTCTAGGGGAAGAGATGGGAGAAAGAGAGGAAAAATTTTGAAAAACTGCTTTACAAGGGTAAATGTTGAATATTACCTATGTAAATATTTTGTATAAAAAGCTTCAATTAAAAAAAAAAGAATGAAGGACAAATAACAACAGCCCAAACCATAGTCATATAATTTAGTCATAGGTTTAAAGCTAGAGATCATTTAGTCCCCTCTAAGATAAAAATAAAAACCATTTTAGTTTTTTTAAGCCCTTAAGAACTTGGCCCCAACCTATAATCCAGTCTTATTATACATTATTCTCTTAAACATTGCCTCAGTTGCTTCCCCATCCCAACACTTCTATTTAGACCTGGCCTGCAGACCTTTCATTGCTCCGTCTTTTCCTCCACAACTTCAATGTTGTCTGGTCAAAAAACCAAGCCTCAGAGGACTTAACCATGTGCTGCTGGGAACTCCCATTCTGAGATTGTCCTCATTGATTATTGGCTCAGTCACTCAGGATGTTTATGTCCAGATTCAAACCTTGCTTCATATCACTCCCTACATTTCTTCTCTTCAGTTCTTGGCTGTGTGTGTGTGTGATGAGACTATCCCAACTGATAGGGCACTGATAAGTTGGACCCAAAGCATGGCTACCACATTTCCCTGCCAGGGCTCTAGAGGTATTCCTGCAGGGTTAGGGGTTTGCTTTTTTAATGTTATATTTAAAAAGCCCCCCTCGGTATGCTCCCTGCTCTCCCATAATTAGTTATTGATACCTATTTATAAGACTTAATTAGACTTTAGAAAGGGGTATATTTAAGGTGATCCATAAGCACATTTGGTACAACATTTTTACTCTCACACCCTTGCAGGTGGGTTCAGAGACAAGTTAATGTACATGGTGTGGCAGATAACACAGGTCCTTTTGTGACTTTTGTGGAGAATTCTTTTTGGTTGTGTTGTAGCTTTCTTTTTTGCTGAACTCATTGTAGAGCCTTGAATATGTATCTTTGGGCACTAAAGCATTTATTGTTGTCAGCTGTGCCAGAAATGTATTTGGGATGCTGATGGGAAGGTGGCAAGTTTAATAACCTCTGGATGGTTCAGTGCTCCCCAGGTCCTACTCTTCCCACTCCCCAAGCAGTTCCTCCACAGAGGTTTGGCTAGAACCCTCTTTTTAGGCTGCAGTTTTTTTTCATTGTTCTCCATTTTCAACAATGGTGATAGTTTCACACAGACCTCAGAGGGCATGAATGATTCCCCCCAGCCAATCAAAATAAGATTTCTCAGCCTTGGGATGTATCCAGGTTTTGTTCACACTTAGTGAACAATAGAAATGGGTTTTTAGTTAATAAACATATCAAGGATAAATTGGATGGGGCTATTTTAACTTTGCTCTTATACATGCATTCTCTTCCAGAATAATGTAAATTCCTTGAAAGCAGGGATTGTTTAATTTTTTTATCTCTTAATTTCTAGCACCCAGCACAGTGTCTGCACATAGTAAACATTTTAAAAAAATACAAATTGATTGATTTACCTCATGGACACTAGTTTTTTAAACTGAAAAACCAGGGGATTAGACTAGAGAACTTCATTAAGATTGACCCTTCCAGCTCTGAATCTCTGCTCTGCATCCCTGCTTCCTAGAATGCAAAAAAAAAAAATAGTGGTATTACATCAGACCCTAACCTTGGCACTATTGATCAATATTAATAAAGGTTTCTCAGCTGAAATTTGTCTAAACAGTAGCAAAACCACACCTCCAGCTTCTCCCAATTCTTCAAAAAATTATCTATAATCTCTTCATTTCATTGAAGTTGAAACATATTGCAAAAACCTTCATGAGAAAAGTTTTGCATTTGCTAAGAATGTCTACAACTTGCCTGCAGAAAGATCCATCAGGTCTTGAGTCACACATTTTCCTTAATGGTTCCTACAAAGCTGCGGGGAGAGTGACAAAATCCCAGGCAATTTTTCTTTCCTGTGTGCTTATTTTGATGACACGGCAGTATCTTGATATGCCATGGGGCCAAGGGGGAATGAGGGGGTAGTCTAGGAAGTGCTGCCAAGACCTAAGCAGCAGCAGCATGGAAGTAATTCAGCTGTCAGATTCACTAAAAGTTTAAAATCTGTGCCATATTAGAGGTATGTGCAGAAGCTGGGTTAATTGCTAGCTTGTTTTCCATATGGTTCTGTTTTAATGGTGCACATTCATTGCAGATGGCTGGAAAGTATGTTAAGCAATGTCTAAACGATGCTCTGCCTAATTCATCCAGGGCTTCCACTCTAATGCTTGACAGTCCCTTCCCAGCTCCCTTGCTGTTGACATGTAGCTTAGGCTGGCTGAAAACTCTTCCCCTTTCTTGAAAACTTGGCCCAGGAGAACCGGAGTCGCTGTCTCTTCTCCTGATTCAAATTCCCAACCACGCTCCGACTTAGTTTCTTGAGACTGTGCTCTCAGGTTATCTCCATCATTATTCTGGTTTGCTGAGCATGTGGAGTCGAGGTAATGGATTCTGAACAGGGCCACTCGAAGGAGCTGAAGTGACCTTAACAAATGCTCGAGGTGGCTTTGTTCACCTGCCAGCACTTTCACCTCTTCACTGATGTGGAACTGAGCACAGTCACTTCAGGCAGCCTGGCATATTAATAACCATCTCTTGTTTGCACATTTTTTTCTATATCGAACTCCATAAAATGGGACTTGTTAGATGCTTATGTTAAGTTAGAAGTGAAATCAGGGATAAATTGTCCAGCAATACTGTAAAAAATCTTGTCATTTCATGAGCGTAACAATAATCTTTTCTTTCCATCTATGAGACTGGAATATCAACATATAGTCATTGTGTTTGCCTTCACTATTTAGAGGGAGTTCAGATATGTTATCTGGCTCAACAATGAAGTGCTGATTTCCTCTAAGTATTTTATTTTGGTCCATTTGTAACTAAACATGGAAGATTGTCTTCACATTTGCTCCCTACTCCAGCTAATGTCATTGTCAGATTCCTGAGGTCAAACTCAGCCAAGCCAAAAGGGAGGCATGGTTCAGTGGGTTTGTACCATTTCTTACTGTGGTTTTTTTTTTTTTTTCTCACATTGTCACTAAAATATTCTCTTTGTTATCTGAATGGGACATCTGCTGACTAGCCTGGACTTCTTTACCTGATTGTGTGAAAAGTCTTGGTTAAATCTGTTAGGCCTTGGAGGCCTAGGAACCTGCTAAGTGCTACAGAGCCTGAAAGACACCATGTCCTTGGACTAACTTGTCTCTTTCATTTATGAGTGTCTTTGACAAATAACACTGGGGTAGGTAGGAGATCAAGAAAATCTTGAATTTTAAGCACAGACACTAATCACCTCATATTGAACAAATGAACTTTTCTTACCTGCTAGAAAAAACTGGAAATGTGGTACACCTCCTTGTCTTAAATAAAAACTGCTCCCTTTTTCTTCTGATAGTGTTTGTGTTTTGAAAACAAATCTGAATTTAGGTTTTTAATTGGATGCATTATGGAGGGTTAAAAGCCCCGATTAGGTTTTGTTATCCATTGCCTATGTGACCCTGGACAGATTTTGGAAGGATAAGAACAAGTAGCCTAGGCTGGGCCTGCACTGATGGAGTGTGGTCATCTACAACATATGTGGGAGAACCCTCAAAAATAAGGTCGTAGATGTGGTGGAATATTTTTTGTCTTTGGGGAAGAAGCTTAATCTCAGGACTATATAGGAAAGGAATTCGTCTTATTGCATTCCAGGAAGTGGTCATCCAGGCTGCTTTGAAGACCTCTGAGAATAAGCCTGTTTGCTGTCCTAGGAGGCCCATCCCATGCTAGGACAGAATCACAGCATCATAGATGTAGGGCTGAAGGGAAGCTCAGGAGTTCATCCAATCCAGCTTTCTTATTTCCTGACAAGGGCAACAAAGAACAGCAAAGGTAAGTATACTTACTCAAAGCCTTATAGTTGGTAAGTGTTTAAGCCAGGATTCAAACTCAGGACTTTCTGACTCCCAAGTCCAGTGCTCTAACTTTGCACCACGCTGCCATCCAACAGCTTTACTTTTCAGAAAGTTTTTTCTGACATTAATTTTCAATTGAATGCTTTGTGATTTCTTCCCTTAATCCTAATTTTATTCTTTGGAGTCAAAAGAATAGATTTGGTTTCTCTTCCACCTATGAAGACAGCTGTTATGTCCTCTCTGAATCTTTTCTTCTCTAGGCTAGATATTCTTCTATTCATTTTACCAATCCTCATATGTCATGGATTCAAGACCCTTCATTTTCCTGGTTGTCTTCTTCCTCTTTTTCCTCCACCCTCTTCATCTTCTAGCTTATCACAATTGTAAAATTGTGAACCAAACACAATGTTCTAGATGGAGGTCTGCCTAGGGCAAGGAACAGTGGGTTAGACACCTCCCTATTCCTGGAAGTTATGCCTTTCTTACTGCAGCCCAAGGTCATAATAGCTTTTCTTTGGCTGTCCCATCTCACTGCTGACTCACGTTGAGCTTGAGTCTCCCAAAACTCTCAAAATAACTGTTTTCTATCCATGTCTCTTCCATCCTGAACTTGTGAAGTTGATTTTTTTTCTATACCCAAGTGAAAGCTCTAGACCAGTGGTCCTCAAACTTTTTAAATAGGGGGCCAGTTCACTGTCCCTCAGACTGTTGGAGGCCGGACTATAGTAAAAACAAAACCTCACACTCTGTCTCTGTCCCTCAGCCCATTTGCCATAACCTGGCGGGGCGCATAAAACATCCTCAGCCTGTTAGTTTGAGAACCCCTGCTCTAGATTGTCAGGATCCTTTGGATCTTGCTTCCACCATCTGCCCTACCTAACTTTATGTCATCTGCAAATTTGATCAGCCTTCTCTATACCTTTATCCAAGTTATCAACAAGACTGTTAAATAGTACAATCCCAATTATAGGTCTCTGAGACATTCCCCTGGAGAACTTTTGCCTCACTGACATTGAATCATTAAGAACTTATTCTTTGTGTCTGACCATTCAGCTAATTCTGAATTCCTTGGTTATATCTCTTTATCTTCCCTACAAGACTAGTAGGAAACACTTCATCAAAAGTTTTGCTGAAATCTAAGTAAATTATGTTTACAGCATAATTAAATTGGCAATTAGATTGCCAAAAAAGAAAATAGCATTAATCTAGCACAACCTGTTCTTGATGAACCATGCTTGCTCTTTGTATTTATCACCCCTTCTGGATTTCACACTCTCTTCAACATTCTCTTCCAGAATTTCCCAGAAATTGAAGTCAAAGCTCTCTGATCTATATTTTTCAGACTTTGTTCTCCCCCTGCTCCTTAAAAATATCTATACCACATTTGTTATTGCTGTTATTGTTGTTCAGTTATTTCAGTTGTGTTCAAATCTTGTTGAACCCATTTAGGGTTTTCTTGGCAAAGATACTGTAGCTGTTTTGACATTTCCCTTTCCAGCTCATTTTGCAGATAAGGAAATGGAGACAAACAGGGTTAAGTGACATGCCCACATTTGCCCTACTCCAAAATGGTGCAGAGAAGTGGGATATTAAGGAGGAAGAACCGGGTGCTCTCTAGATTCCTTTCAGTTTTAAATTCTACATTTCTTTTTCTTTTCCTGAGGCTGGGGTGAAGTGACTTGCCCAGGGTCCCACAGCTAAGAAGTGTTAAGTGTCTGAGACCAGATTTGAACTCGGGTCCTCCTGAATTCAAGGCCGGTGCTCTATCCACTGCACCACCTAGCTGTCCCTTAATTCTATATTTCTAAACCAACCAAACTAAGATTTATATTTGTATTTCCCCAATCTTCTAGCACAGTGTTTCAGGTATAGTAGTTCCTTAATCCTCATTTGTTGAAATGAATGGCATTTCCTAATTCTGATATTTCTCTGTTTGTGCCAGGAATTTGGGCAGAAATTGGTCAGCCCAGTGATTTGGCCAAGTGTGCTCTATAGAATTCTCACTGGAGATTCTCACCCGGTCCATGCCTGCCCAGGACCACATTTAACCGATGATGGGGCATCTTGCTGAACAGTCCTCTTTTTTATAGAAACGAACCTTCCTTAAATGTCAACTTCAATGTTGAGGTTTTATGAGAATGGAAAGGAATACATATTTCCACTTATTTTAGACTCCCCTTTGGAAAATGTAATCTGCTTCTGTTGTCTCAGGTTGAGAGAAAGCACATAGTTTTCTAATACTCAATGGAAAGCAAACGCAATCTAGAATTAGACTAGGAGAAATGTAGCTTCCTTGTAAAAAATCTTAATAATTGTCACACATCCGTCTTAGTCATTTTTTGACCTTTCCCTTAATTTATATGCACCCTAGAGAATGCTGCTTCTTCTTCTTCTTTTAAAAATAATTCTTTTGTCTTGCTTTGTTTGTTTTATTTCAAGCCTGGTTTAGCTTTTCACTGAAGCAAGAGTTTAAAAAGGTCAAAGTAAGAATAGAACAATTACCTCTGTAACAACTGTCAATTAGTTGCACATTACTCAAGGTGGGACTCAGCCAATCTCCCAGTAATGTTTAGAAGTAGATTTGGAGAATTCTCTTTTGGATTAGATCCACCTTGAGACATTTCAGAAGGTTCTCTAAAGCTCCCATCTAGTAATCCTTTTAGTTAAGTCGGTTTGGGGTTTTCTCACCCCATAGGATACTTCTCAAATAAACTCAATTGAAAGGTTTTTAATATCATAGAAATTAGAAATGAAAGAGAATTTAGAGATTATTTTTTGAGAGAGTTTTTAAATTTTAGAGAAGAAAATTGGTCTAATCAAAGAAATGCTAAGTTTATAGTTAGAAGATCTAGATTTGAATCCTGACCTGTTTATCCTTGGGAAATTCATTAAATTTTCTGAATCTTAGTTTCCTCATCTGGACCAGATGACCTCTGAGAATTCTTTGAACTTAAATCTGTGACGTCTCTTTAATGATCCCAGAGAAGAGAGGAAATTTTTCTAGTTCCAAATAGTACTAAGCAAAATAGCCAGGATTATGAACCCAGGCCCTCTGTCTCCAAATCTGAGCGGAGCTCTTTCCACGACATACTGTTCTGCCCTTGCTTGGATACAGAGAGGTGGGGCTGTATGTGCTCTCAGGCAACTGGGGATCAGTTATTACCAGAGTGCCAAACAGTGAGTGTGGGAGAGGCTCTGAGACTGAGGCTGAAAACCAATTTGCCCCACACTGAAGTTTAAAAAGTGAGGAAAAATCCACCCTGAGCTATTCCCAATGTCCTGGGAAAAGCTGGGAGATTTTTGTTTTGTTTTGTATTTTTGTTTGCTTTTTTGTTGTTTTTGAAGGGGAAGAAATAGTTTTTTTGTTTTAAATAGAAAAATAAAATAAATCAATTCAGCAATTCAACAAGCATTTATTAAGCACAAACTATCAGGCTCTGTCTGAAATACTAGGAATGCCAAGACATTTCAAAAAAACAAGCAGTTTGTTTCCTACTGACTGTGGATTTCAGGATCCTATAGTGTTATTAATTTAAGAGATCTTGCACAAACATCATTGTAGGGATGAAGAAATGAAGGCTCACGACATGTACAGAAATTTGAATCCAGGTCCTCAGATGGGGTGGGGGTGGGGGCTCTAGTACATTCCAGCTCAGATTTTCAATTTCAGCTTAGACTCCAAAACTGTACCTGTTTTGGCATTGATTTTGTTCTCAGAAAAACAGCAGAGCCAAGCTTTTCATTTAATTGTAATAAAACAGTGCCTGGAAGAAGAATAAAATGTGATTTTTTTACTAGTTCATATGGAAAAGCATATAACTGTAATAATATTTTAACTATAGTTTGTATAGACCATAGTCATTTAAACTCTATGCAAATCTTTGTGACTTGAGGGCAAACAAACTACAAACCCATAATGTGTGGTGTAGTGAGCACACACCATAAATTTGATAATCATACTTGTGAATTCATCATATTTTATATCAGAGATTGCAGGAGTAATAGGACTAGCAATGTGCAAATGAGGTGAAAAAAATGTTCCCCACACTCTGGCTGTAGACCCAGCAAGCAGCTCGAACACAGTTCTCATCCCATTTAGTGAGAATGCTGAACCCTTGTGTGGTAGCCACATGTACTTGAATTCATGCTATTCAGAGTTATAATTAGGTAAAATATAGTCATTGGTTCCAGCCCAATGTCAACATGGAGCACCGATTTGGATAATTTGACCACTTCTTGGTTTTCATTGTTTGCAATGATTGGGATTTGGCCATACTGAGAAGAGTGTTAGACCTGGAATCTGGGGACCTAGCTTTGGATCCCACTGTTGCTCCTTACCAGCTTTGTGCTTCATTATTTTTAATCTCAAGCCCTCACCCAAAAGGAATCTTGGGGACTCTAAGCTTTTCAAGGAAAAAGGGGTGCCGTTTTCTTCAGTCCTCAGAACCTGGTGTGATGTCTTACATTGTAGGTATTTAAGAAATGCTGGCTGAATTTTCCCACTTTCCTATGGGGTAAATGCTGGAAGAACAGATTGGATTCATATCCCGTTTCCAAGACTTGATAGTTATGTGATTATAACTCATTTCTAACCTCTTTGCTCTTCGGTTTTCTCACTTATAAAATAGGAATAATAATAAGCATAATATCCATAATATTTCACTCAAAGGGTTAGTAGGGGAAGGGGATAAAAAGAGCTAATACAGGCAATACACCCCACACATATAAAATGTGCTCTGCTTACTCAAAGTGCTCTATCAATTGTTGTTCCTATTATTTGCAATGAAAGGACTTTTGAAACTTCAAAGTACTGTAGAAGAGGAGTTATAGTTATTGTTACTTCTCTGTCATATGGTAATGATTGATAAGGTAGGATATTAAAAGCCTGGGAGTTTGATATTGGCTTTAATTTGTGGAAGTTGTCCATTTCCGCGCATGTCTAGGGTGTTAATATAGTCCTTCAGCCAGGCTGCAGGAACTGAGCCGCCTGGACTGCACATGGTGCCCAGCTGGGCCTGCCTTACCCGCTTAGAGAAACAGGAGTAGGAGGCTGTCAAGGGAAAGTGAAAAAAAGTCATTTGTTTAGCTGCATGGCAACACAAATATTTCACTTAGTGAAGGCTGACAATGCATCTCATTATGCGAGCGGGTGCCAGCTTGTAAAAATTTTCTGTTTAACTTTCCATATTAGTTGAAGGTGCTTGTGCTTAACTATTTGAGCTCTGACATAGTTAGCCACCTTAAAAGACTAATAGAAGTTGGACAGATGAGGGGATCTATACTACTGAGCTACACATTTGGGAATGTGTGGGGAAATGAACCAGTGTGCAGCCCGACACCCGTCTGTAGTCAGATCTTCCACTGCTCCTTTTATTGTGCTTCTCCCCCTCCCCATTAAAACTGGCCCTCCAATGTGTTCTCTGGACAATAGGACACCTGGTATCATTCTCAGGTGAGGTCACTTTCTTTCTTTTTTTTTTTTTTTTGGCTCTGCTACTACTGCCAGGAGTTTGGGACCTTCTTTTCTCAGGCTTGAGTGAACAAGTTTGGAGAGGAGTTTGGAGAAGGCAGAGAAGATCTTTGAGCTTTGGGAAGGAGATTGAGTACCATTTATACCTCAAAGAAGCAATTACTTTGTTCTACTAAGCTCAATTTCAGCAGCTTTTTTTTTTTAATTTTCCTAAAGAATTTGTGAAGCATGGGTCATTCATTTGAAAATGAGGAGAATGGACTAGGTAATAATCTCTGTCCCTTTGAATTCTAAAACTGTGACCCTATAATAATCTCACAAAGACCAGGATGTGATAGAAGGCAGAGAACAGTGTTTGAAAGTTGAAACTATTGCATTCAATAATACCTATTTATTAAAGGTGTTTATTGCCTACAGAGCATTATGGGATACAAAGACAAAATTGGAACAATGCCTGTCCTCAGGAAGTTTGCAGTCTATTGGGGAGTTTGCTTTAATAATATCATTTAGACGTCTGTATAGAGGATGATGAAACTACATCAAGGTAATGGTCTCTACTACTTTCTAGCCCAGGACCTTCAAAAATAATCAAGGAGGCAATTTGCATTTTTGTTTGTTCTTTACTATGTCCATATTTTATTGCCATTGTTATTATGATCATGGTTCAGATCTGTAATTTAAATAGTATGAGGAAACTACTGGTAAGGAGATTCTCCTTCAGTGAACTTGGGCAAATTACATTTAACTCATAAGAAAATTGACTGGGTCATTGACATGGTCACACAGGAATATGTATCAGAGGCATGATTTGAATCCATGTTTTCTAGGCTTTCAAGCTGGCCTTTTATCCCTCTTCAATGCAGTTTTTTGATATTCTTATGAATAATGAACAATTACTATAGTTATATTTATATAGCAAGTAATGTTTATGAAATGTTTTCTTCATACCAACAGTATATATTGGGTAGAATTCATATTATCAATCTCCATTTTATAGATGAAGAGACTGAACCATAGAATTCCCCAAGATTATATCTGTGGTAAAGAACAAAGCAGAGATTTGAACTTCAATCTTCTTAGTCCAATGTTTTTCCCACTGGATCAACCCATCTTCCTCCTGTTCCAACTTCTTAATATTGTAACATCTAATCTGAAGCCTTTTGAAGTTATATCACCACCATATATTAAGAAATTTTGGATCATTATAAGGCAATTGCATATATTTACCACATGAGAGAACACAACTAAAAAGACAAAAATAAAGCAAGTCATTTATAATGGGCCAGGCCCTTCAAATTTGAGTTAAAATATGGGGCTCTCCCTTCATAATTTTTGTTAAAGAGTTCATATTTTTGGTGGAATGGAAGGAGTTCCTTATACTTTTAAGAGATTAAAAAGATTTTCATATTTATCCATTCAGTTAGTACCCTTTAACTTTCTTAAAATATAAATTATAATCATTTCTGTGAAGTAGAATTATTCTCTTTGGCCTATTGTATCAGTCCTGAAATGCAGAATATATTACCATAATCTTCCTAGTTGCACTTTGGTTTCCCCTCCATCCCCATCTCCTTCTCTTCTTCATCTGTTGAATAACTATCAGTTCTCCAAAGCCAACCTCAAATCCCCCTCTCTTATCCCATCCCTAGTCTACATTCTACCTTTCATAAGGTACAAAATATTTTAAATTAAAAGAACCAAGATCCTATTTTTCAAGCAAGAGAAAAATCTGAGGAAAATGGTACATTAGAGAATACACATACACCCCCCACATAAATGTATATATTTGTATATAACACACACACACATATATGTATGTATTCATATTTAATTTTTGTCTTTTCTTCCTCCTATCCTTCTCTTATTCTCTAATTCAAGGCCTTCTTTGCAGATATAATTTTTTTCCGTGTCCATATCCTACAACTCCCAGATCTTGAGGCATATAGGTTAGGTATAGAGATTAGTCTCTTTTCCCAGAAAAGTTGCACTGACTTGTCACCAGCCAATTGGTTGGCTGGCAGTTCCAAAAAGCAGTTTAAGTTAAATTCCAAAAATCAGTTAAGTGAAAGTCTAGAGCTTTTGTCATTTAGTTCCCTTATCAAACAAACAGTCATTGTGAGCCAAGGTATGAACTATTTTTAAAAATACATTTCCATGTTTTAGTTTGCTGTGTTGCTGCTAAGATGCTACTCTTCAAAAATCCTAAGTTGTTATCCTTGTTTCACTAGGCAGAGTGACACTTGAACTTTATTGATTCCATTCAGCTAGATTTTGGAAGAAGAAATTTCAGTCTCCTCAATAAAAAACAGACATATTAACATTGGTTTTATGGAGAAACTAGATCTTTATTCTTCTAGAGTCATAATTTTATTGCAACACAATGATTGGGTATAGAAGCTAAATGAAAAGGGCTATGATTGTTGATATGAAGAATTGGGGGCCAATTTTTTTTTATTCTCTCAGCAATCATATGGCAAGCATCCAACATTTATTAAGGGTGCGAATCGCTGTGTTACATATTGGAGAGGATACACAATTTACATGATATAATTTCCTCTTGGAGTTCACAGTCTAATACTGGGATAAGACATCTTAGCTGATCGTAATGTACAATATTGCACAATAAGTATACAAAAAGTTACAAAATAAAGTGTGATGTGATGAAGGTTAGAAATGGCCTCCTAGAAGAGTTTGCTTTAAAGAATTTGTTGGAATTCAAAAGGTGAAGGTGAAAGGACATTTCAAGAAGAGAGAAGAGAGTAAAGGCATGGAGGTGGGAATGCATGGTGCACCTTTGGAGGCAAAAACAGAGAAGAGTCCACTTTGGCTAGAATGCAGAGTATATAAAGGAAATAGGAAATAAGGCTGAAAAGTCAAAACTTCCAAACAGTAGAAGCTTTAAATAATTGATCAAGGGATATAAACTATCTTCACTGACTAATTCTATTGACCTGAGTTTGGATATAAAAGCACTAGAATCATCAAAATTTTATTTTTCACAGGACAGAGTTTGGAATAAGATTGAAACTTCATCCTAAACAATTGGTAGAGAATTGGAGAATCTTTTCTGTTGTTAATATTTCTTAAAAGAAGAGACTTTCCTTGTGACATTTTTCACAACTACCTTTATGATTAAAGAGTCTCTCAGAACCAAACTTTAGAATCTCAAAGCTAAGAAGAAACTGAGAGTTCATCTCATCCATCCAAACAATATTTCTGTAGCAATTCCACATTGCTGACAAGTAGTTATTCAGCCTTGGTTTGGCAGTCTCCAGTAACGGGGACTTTATAGCTTCCCAAATGGTTCATTGTATATTTGTAGACATCTATCCTGGTTAGGAACGTCTTTTTTACATACAGTTGAAATCTGCCTCATTGCTTAAATCACTAGCTAAGTCTCTCCAGTGGGAAAAATGTCTAATGCTGGTAAAAGCTAAGCTGGAATTGAAAATTGAAATCTTTTAATACCTGAATGTTGTTTGGTATATTTTATAAAAACCCTTTCTTTGAATTATACCATCTGACTTGGAAGAGGGAGAATACCCAATGCTGAATGCATTCTGTGTGCAGTATACCTTTAATTATTTATTTTTTAATAACAAATAAAGTAGGTAGCACAGCCTCTATAGTGAAAGATCTCCCATGGATCCTGGACATTTGGTTGTATTATAAGACAGAGGAGAGATACAGAAGGTTGGAAGGAAGCTAGGAATGGTGTCCCCGGACAGAGTTATAGGAGTTTGGATGGTTGAGCTTGCTATCTTCCCCAGTACTGAGCACAGTCCAATGCAAAAAGTAGATATTTAACAAGTTCTTTTGAATTTGTTTCTATACTGAAGCTTATGGTCTTTGGAATGAGAAGATGAGGTTGCAGTTCTTGGTGTTGGTGTGATCTTACCCATCTCACTACTCTTCTTTGAGCCTCAGTTTTTCATCTGTAAATTGAAAAGTTTGGAATTGTTTTACACAAATTATCTTATTATTATACCCTTTCTTACCCTTAGTATTTTAGCCAAACTGACTTCCTTGCTGTTTCCATGTCTCTTCTCCATACCTTTGCTTTGATAATATACTATACTTTGAATGCAGTCCTTTCTTACCCATGCTTCACGAAACCCCTTACCTTTAAGACTCAGCTCATTCATTTCCTTCTGCATGAAGACGTTCTTGATTCCCCTAATATGAGGGCCATTCCTCCATAAACTGCTGCTCATCCACCTTTATTATCCACCTTCCCCCCAATTCTCACTTGATTCCATGAAGCCATAGCATGAATGATGGCTAACAATCTCAGCAGAACAGCAAAACCAGGTTGTGGGCAGCTGACAGGTCTCAAATGCATCAGTGAGTTAGGAAGATGTCTATTCCAAGCATGTGAAGACTTCGCCCAGTGAATGGGTGAATAAGAACACTTTGTCCCATTTCATGAAGGTGGCTGAAGCAGGCATTATAGAATACTTAGAGCTTGGTCAGACGTGCCAGACCATCTCTAGTCTTCCTGACTTTTGTCCTGCCGTTGGACTTCGAGGACTCTGGAAAAGAGAGTAAGGCTGACAACTTTGTGCAACTCTTATTTCACTTAAATCCCATGAGTGCACGAGTCAAAACATCACCTGTGATATCACTGGTCCTCTTTAAAAATGAAGGATGAACACCACTCTGCATTCTATAAATAATTTCCCTCAATAGAATCTAAATTCCTCGAGGACAAAGATATTTCTAACTTTTGTGTTTATAGCCCCAGCTCTTGACCCAAGGCCTGGCTTTTATATAGAACCCACTTGGTCAATTCACATTGACTGATTGATTGATGTTTGATTGATTGAGACATTGTTCCTCATAACAACCTTGTGAGGCAGTGCCTCCGCAGATGAAGAACAGAAACTCAGATGAATGATCATTAGTTTCAGAACTGGGACTTGAATCCAAAGATGTCTACCCTTACTGTGTGGCAATGAGACAAATGCTGAACTTCAGTCTCTGCTTTGCTGCCTTCTCCCTGGGTTTCCTTAGCTAAGTTCTTTAACTTCTCTGGGTTTCATTTTCCCCTTCTATAAAATAAAATATCGGTCTGCTGCTGCTTCAGTCATTCCCTGATCCCTTTTGGACTGCATGACCTCTGAGGTCCCTTCAGCTTTTATTCTAAGGTCTATGAGCCTACACAGCTAACATTTAACATGCTAAGGTTTCCAAAGCACTTTAAATACATTATTTCATTTGACTTTTATAATAATTCTGGTTACTGCTGCCATTATCAGCCAAGGGCCATCATTATCCCCAGTTTATGAGAAATCTGAGGCTGTGGGATTATTTGACTTGCTCAGGGTCCCATAGCTAGTCGGTGTTACAGGTCCTCCCAAAATCAAATACTTGTGCCAGTCTCACATAGTTTGTATTTGGGACCTAATTGCTTTTAATGGGGAATAGATAAAGATTTTACCTGGGTAGTTCATCAGAGTTTATCATTTGCTCTTCCAGCATCTCTACTATTACAATATACTTCCCAGTGTGTGATAGAGGTTCACAGAACTCTTTACTACTAAATCCCTTTTTTAAAAAGTTGGTTTATATTTTAGCTGCATGTCTTTGGTATATAATGTCAAATACAGATATGATATGAAGCTTACCCCATTGTTTATGTGTTGTGAATATGACAACTGATACAGTATTTCAGCATACATTATGTGTCTCATTTTTTTCAGATGTTGCATAATAGAATGTTTTGAAAATATGGCTTGGTAAAAATAATAGTTTGCATGTATATAGCACCTTCATCTGGAACTCTGAAGATATGATCTGTCTGGCTTGTAGAGAAGCACCCAACACTTTCTTACCTCTGCAGCTTTGCTCACATCTTTCACTGCCTTGGAATCACCCTTCCTCCAACCCTCTACCACCATCTTTACCCTGTTGAAATCTTACTCATCCTTCAAGACCTACCTCCAATCTCCTTTTTTTCATGAAGACTTTTTAGATCTGCTACCAAACTATAAGCTGCCCCAGAGCAAGGACCCAGTCTTACTCATCTTTATATCTCCCCACTGTGTCTAGGCACAGTACAGTATGTACTTTAGCAGTTGTTGAATGGATTAAAGATCAAATTTTCTGAAAATCTCTGGGACACAATTAATTTCACAAGTTCACCAAATGTGTATTAAATCCCCACCTACTTTTCCTTCTTCTGGAAAGTCCTGCTATCTTCTGTTCTTCCCACAGTCTGGTTGTTGCACAAGATGTAGTTTCTTGATTTTGCAGATGAGATAAGGGAAACAAAGCAAATGTTTTTTATTTGTTGTGAAATAATGATAAACTGTATGTGTATGACATTTCACAGCTTGTAAAGGGCTTTCCTCATAATGACACATTTTATATATTAGGAAGTTGAAGCTTAGAGTACTGAAGTTTCCCCCCAAAATCCCCCTGCTAGTGAGGGGCTGAGATACAACGAGATCCTTCATCTATCACCTCCAAATTTGGACTCTAGGTCTAGGGATAGTCACTGCTAAATAATATTGCTTTCCTGAACAAAAGCAATATGTAATTAAGGGTAGAAATAGGGCTGTTGAGGAGCTTTGATCATATATACCTTCTACACCATCTTTAAATTAATTTCCTTATTTAGGAATTCTGCACACCATTACTAAGGATCCCTGAAAAAGTCTATATAACTGAGACAGACAGATGCTTGTATGCAGTCGGCAAAGGGAAGGCTTACAGATCAACCTTCCCAGTCTTGAGGGTTGCTTCATTAGTAAAACCAAGGTCAAGGGTTTAGGGGATAAGAAGGAGGAAGCATCTTTTGTATTGTATTCTTGCTGACATAGTTTAATGCATGGCCATGAAAGTTAAGCAGGTTCAAAGATAGAGAATTATAGTGGTTCACATTTATAAGCTACTATTTAAAAATAATTTTTTCATCATATCCCGATGTTTTCCTCACTCTCCTAAGAGAAAACAGTTTGAGATAAATTGACTGATTCAGTCTCAAAGCAAGTAGAGGACTTGGAACCAGGTTTCCTGACATTTAGTCCTGTATTCTATGATCAGCAGCAACATATTGTCCTTTAAGCATGGTTTCTGCAGTTTGTCTTTCACTTCACCATCTGTATCTTTTTATTCTCTTGGTAGCTTCCTCTATCCACCTCCTTTAATAACCCTCTGATTCTTTTTGTCTTTCTCTCTCTCTCTCTTTCTCTCTCTCTCTCTCTCTCTCTCTCTCTCTCTCTCTCTCTCTCTCTCTCTCTCTCTCTCTCTCTCTCTCTCTCTTTTTTTTATCAAAATACGTATTAAGAAAAGAATCTTAGGAAATTACTCCCACTGAAGTGAACACAACTCATAATAATTCATGATCAGACTTTGCCAGGGGTGCTTGTGTTTCAACAGGGATTAAAATTCCCAAGCTAATGGAATGAAGAAATTCTAGGCTGTGTGTGTGTGTGTGTGTGTGTGTGTGTGTGTGTGTGTGTGTGTGTGTGTGTAAGCAATCAGGGTTAAGTGACTTGCTCAGGGTCCTACAACTAGTGTCTGAGGCTAGATTTAAACTCAGACTGACTCCTGGGCCAGTGCTCTATATCCACTGTACCACCTACCTGTCCTGGGGAATTCCAAGCATCTTCGAAGCAGTGGCCTGTTTTGTCTATGGATAAAAGAGAGCGAGGCAGGTATATAACTATCCTTCAAATAATTTCTTGGGGATCCATGAATGGAGAGAGGCCCCTAAGGTGTAAGAGCATTCCTGGAACTGAAGTAAGGTATTCCTTTCAACAACTTTTACTCCAGAATTCAGAATTCAAACCCCTTTTACTGGTGCAAAGGAATATATGAACAGGGTACTTTGTAAATCTTTGTAGAAGGGAGAGAATCCATTCATAGCTAACAAAGGAAGAATGTATTGCTCTTCCCCACCTGAACATAGCCATCTTCACTTGTGATCAAGAACTCCTCCAGACTTTGGACCTACAGTGACCAAATCTAATGCTGTGGGCTGATCCAAAGGATAATTGTATTTTATTTTTTGACTTCTTGCCCCTACACTGGAGTTTTACTCTGGGGAAATGAAAATAAAAGCTTAGGTACAGCTTACACGAGTAGCAAAGTTTCCCCCTCCCGTATAGGTGCTCAGTGTTAAAATGTGATATCAGGTATGGGACATTATTTCACCCCTCCCAAAACCCCCCACAAGTTATAAAGGATTTATAGGAACATGAACAAACATAAAGAACAAATCATTCAAATCATACATTAAATATCCCTGGAAGTCTTAGAAGAGCCCTTCATCTCACATTTTCAATGTCTGAGTAATTAGAGGCAATATCAAGGAAAGTTTAGCAATGCTTCCTGTCCCCTTCAAGATGGTTCTAGTTTCTACATGCAGGGTAACAGTCTCCTTTAGGCCCAATGCATAAAAATTCACTCAGGAACTCTAGAACTTAGTTTTTACTAATAAGGAAATCCTCAAGACTGGGAAGGTCTACCTTCAAGATCTCCCTTCTCCTGTTGCATGCAAGCGTTGTGTTTTGTTTTGTTTTTTTAAAGTAGGTAAAAAAGGCCATTCCCTGCCTCATTTTTTACCTAGCCTTAATCACTGATTGGGTGTTGGTTCAGTCAGGCTGAGACTTGTTAAAGACCTTTAGAAGGTCAAGATTTTCCACTGCATCCAGGGCCATATCCAGTTGATTTATGTTTTGCTACTGGACCCAGTTGGCTCCAGAAGAAAAAGTGAGACTGTGACTGCATACCCCACCTTCACTTAAATCCAATTCACTTGCATGTCATGGAATCACCTCCATAATGTCATGGTCTTTTGGGAGACCTTAAAGAAGGGCAAACAACAACAACCTAAGTTACATATACTTTTTCAGGGATCCTTAGCTATTCTGTGATTTCCTGGATATGGAAAACCCATTTTACTGGGGACATGAGCTCAGAAAAAGAATAAGAAAGGAAGAAAGCTGTAGGAGCTGAAAGTGCATGAACTTCTTTCCTACGCTTGTCATGTTCCTATGTAAATCCTCATTACTGTTCCTGGCTCGTAGAAGGAGAAAATTCTCCTCCTCCCCAATCCCACTGCCCCACCTTTCCCCCAGTACTTTGGTTTGAAAGTCCAATGAAGAGAGAATGAAAAAATGTGCCAATTATTTAAGGGAGGGTGAGCTCTTCTAGCAAGAGTACTCTGTATCAGACATAGTCATCTATTATATCCAACTGTCCTCAGATCATGCTTCACATCCCATTCACCCATCTACCAAGAAACTGGGGCCCATTTTGGCCTCTTGCCATCTTCCCTGTGTCAATGCATCCTTTCCACCCTTTTACCCCCTTCTCCTTCACACCTTCTGCCCAGTTCTGGGAACAGTAACTGAGTCAGTACTGTTTTTCTGCTCAAAAAGGTACAGTAGCTGATTGTACTGTGACTCCACTCAACATTCCTATGATTTCTCAAAATTCCCATCCTCAGCTACTCCCCTATATATGTGCCTCCTTACTTGAATATAAGTTTCATGACCACAGGAACCACCTTACTTTTATATTTTGACTCCCTAGCCTTAGTGCTAGATGTACACTATTTACTTCAAAGCTTCATTCATTCACTTTTAGACAAATTGAAATGCACACAGAGAGGAACCTGTGAATAAGCATGGCCATTTTCTCCCTTCCTCCATATCTTGCTTCTTTTCCCCTCAGTGGTTTTGGCTACTACCTTGAAGTTTCTAAGTTTCAGAAAAAGCTTCTGAAATGATACAATGGCACACTGAAAAATCATGAAACCACAGAATGGGATACTTGGAAGGGCCCTTAAACACAGAATGCAAAATGTCAAAACTGGGAGCACTTCTAGAATATAGGACCAAAAATGTCAGGACTGAGAAGGATTACAGAGGTCATCTCATTCAACTCATTTTACCGAGTTAAAGTGTGTGTCTATGTGTGTTTCTGAGATTAGCTTCCTATGAAGACTGTTGGAGAAGGAATAGATGAGCTCAGGTAGGATGGGCTATTGTCCAGACTCAAAACTACCTGTGAGAATGTCTTTATTTGATTATCCTTGTCTAACACATCTGCCAGATGTGTTAGCTGGAGATAAGGGATGTAAAAGAACCTGAAGGAATCGATAATCTTCACCCAAACTTCGCAAATGATTTATTTTTTGTTGGCATAGAGAGTCTGGTGAAATCTCATACCTCTATAAAATAGTTTCTGCTTGGAAAAATATTAAAATTTTTGATATCAAGTGTAAATGAGTTGACATGGCAAAAGAAGGGCTATATTTGTAGTGTTCTTTACTCTTCCTTCAGTCCCAGGAAAATAGAATATGTTTTTTGTGCTGTCTTCTCCCTTAAGACTGAATAAAAATGTATCCTCCTTTTTTTAAAAAATTGAAGGAAGAAATATGTTTATGACTGCAAAAATCCACTTGACTACTGTAGTCTGATTTACTTTGGTGAGAGGGAGAAGCTAAATAGATAGGGAAGAATACTACTTCATCTGCCTATAGAGTAACAAAAAAACAAAAAAACAAAAAAAAAAAAACAAAAAACCAGCTCCTACTTATTAGTGAGATCACTATATTGGTTAGTTCTGTATATCAATATATAAATCCCAGTTAAGAGCATGTATAAAGGATTGACTTCAAACCACAGATCTTATTTTCAGGTTGGAAAAGAACCCAGAGACTGATCATTATGGCACATGGACATTGCTATTTTATGAGGGAATGAAACCTACTGATAGAGGAAGATGTATTTTCTAAATTCAGCTATGCAAATGGCATTTGACTTGGCAAATGCCATTTAAAGGAACTATGTTTTTCTATTGCTATTTGTTAATATAGTCTTTTTTTTATAGTTTTTATTTACTAGATATATGCATGGGTAATTTTACAACATTGACAATTCTAGTTTTCCCCTCTTTCCCCCACAGATGACAAGTTGACCAATATATGTTAAATATGTTAGAGTATAAATTAAATACAATATATGTTAATATAGTTTTTAATAGACTCCATCCTGAATATTGACCTGTGCACAAACTGTTGTTAAATACATATATTGTCGGTAGATATTTGGTCATCTTTAACATATACAAGAAACTTTAAACATACAACAAAAGACCTTTTTTGTAAAAAAAAAAAAAATTCTTATTTTTTTAAAAGAAGCTTCATATTTCCCT
Source organism: Sminthopsis crassicaudata (assembly GCF_048593235.1). NCBI lineage: Eukaryota > Metazoa > Chordata > Mammalia > Dasyuromorphia > Dasyuridae > Sminthopsis > Sminthopsis crassicaudata. The sequence goes on from NC_133622.1 coordinate 201,034,743, forward strand.
GATCCCTGAGCCAAGGGCATATATTTTTCATAAGTTTAGGCTTTTTCCCTTTGCCAAAATTTAAGTATACTACACCAACACCTCAAGTTGGCTTAGTCCTTAGAAATGGTTGAACTGACAAACATCAGTTCTAAGAAGGTATTGCCCTTTGGAAGAGGATATTGTGAATGAAAAAGCAAATGGATATGGTAGAAAGAGCCCTGGGCCTAAAGTATGTAGAGTATCATTAAATAAATGAGCAAATGCCTTCTCTGACTTTCATTTTTTTAATTTGTAAAATTGGGAAACTATTTGCATTTCTGTTCACAGAGACAGACTAGCATAGTGGATAGAACACTGGGCTAAGAAAGCAGAAGAAATTGAGTTAAAAAGGGGCCTCTGTTGTTCAGCTATGTGACATGGAGAACCACTTGGAACCTCAATTTTCTCATATGAAAAAATATTAACAATAAGGCCTACAGTACCTAATTTATAGGACTATTGTGAGGCTTAAATGAGACAACTTCAACCTCTCTGAATCTCAATATTCTCATCAGTAAAATGGGGAAAATGACAGATTATCTCACAGGATTATTGAATTCATTTCAGTTCTGTAAATATGGAGCATTATTGAGTGCCTGACAAAGACAGAGGATCAACATAATGTCTGCCCTCAAAATCCTTATAAATGTGAGAGAGCTACAGAAATCCAAGTCATTTTAGTTTGAAACTGAGAGTGTGGCAAACAATGAGAGAGAGAGAGAGAGAGAGAGAGAGAGAGAGAGAGAGAGAGAGAGAGAGAGAGAGAGAGAGAGGAACAGAGAGAGAGAGAGAGATGGAGAGAGAGAGAGAGAGATGGAGAGAGAGAGAGAGAGAAGGAATAGATAACTAACTGCTGTCAGGGACACATTTTGGGGTGTAAGATGAGCAGACTTTTGCCTGGCTAACTTTTCTTTAGCGCCATGATTTTACAACCAGGGCACTCTGCTCTTTGAGGATGAAGAGAGGAGCAGGTTAATTTGGGATGGCATTGATCAGAAGTCAATGAGGGCATTCCCTCAGTTGGGGACACAGGATGGCCTGAGGCTCACCTGCAGAGGAGCAGTTTGTTAATCCCTCCCTCATCCCTATCTTCCCTAGAGCTGTTTAGGAACCCTAAGTACACCTCTAGCAGCACAAAGCCTGGCACCCCCTGGAGAGAGTGTTTTTGAGGGTCCTTTCTTTAGCCTGATTTTACCCATACTGTTGAAGAGTCACACTGTATTTTGCCTCAGACTTTTCTCATCCCTTCAGGATGATTTTTAGGAGAAATGAGATGTATTTTACTTGTGACTATTAAAAAAAATACAAATGAATTTCTGTCAGATGAATCAATGAGAATTTTTTGTTATTCAGTCTTTTTTCATTTGTGGCTGGTTTGCTATGTGTGATCCCATGAGGGGTTTTCTTGGAAAAGTTTTTGGAATGGTTTGCCATTTCCTCCTCTAGCTCATTTTACAAAGGAGGAAACTGAAGCAACCTGGGTAAGTAAGTAACCCAAGGTCACACAGCTAGTCAGTGTCTGAGGCTGGATTTGAACCATAGTGTTCCCGACATCTGATTATTCTACCCACTGTCCACCCATAATTTTAGTGAGAATCAAATAATTCTAAAGACACTTTTATCTTGAATAATTCTATTTCCCTTTGCCCTTCCTATATAGCATGTTTTATTAAATACTATGGCAATAATAAGAAAGTTCTCAATTTTGCATATATTATATCATTTTAACCTCACAACAACTTAGTGTAACAAAGACTAGGAAACTGAGTTAACATTTTTTGGCTCAGTCACATAGCTAGGAAATGTCAGATGCCTCGGCTTGAACCCAGATCTTTCTGACTCCAGGATCAGAGCTCTGTTCGTTATGCCAAACTACTCCTCTACCTCTGTTTTTACAAAGAAGATTGGGCATCAGATATTTTTAGGTTAATATTTAAGTAACCCAACCTGTTTCCAAAATGGGAAAAGAGCCAGTGGTGCCCCAGATAACTTCGTGTTGTGGTTTATTAGAGCTCCTGGAAGCCATGGATTGAATTCCTGTTCAGACTAAGTCAAGGCTGACTTGGAATAACTTATGAATATATAAATTTATGAATACACATGTGTGTATATATATACATATATGCATACATTTTATTTATATTAATATATTTATGTATACACATTTATGCTACATATGTCCTAACTTAGTGCAACCCTTTCATCAGGAGATGGTGATATTATCATTGGAATTGGTTCACAGGACTTTGAGTTGGATCTATAAGGGACTTTAGAGGTCAATTAGTCCAACCCTTTCGTTTTGCATATGTAGATACTGATGTCTTGAGACATGAAGCGTCTTTCTTCAAGATCACACAAGTAGCTATTTGCAAAATGCAGGGCCTCCCAAATGAGTGCTCCTTCTCTTACATCAGAAGCCTTCTCCCCAGACTTTGGCAAAACACAAAGGAATGATGCATGTGCATGTGTTTTGATATGGCTTCATTATCTTTTTTTTTCCCCATTAATGGAGATTCCCTCCTCCTGTGGCCACATTCCTTTGTCTTGAGTGTCTTTGGAGATACTGGAGGCTGAGCCTCATCCCCCAGTTTAGATTTCTGGGGCCTGGCCTCTTGATTTGCAAGGAATCCTCCACAGTATTTTATTTTCTTTATTTCTCTCCCTCTCATTTTGTGTCCCGACTCTGGAATTCTCTCTCTCCCAATTTCTGTATCCTGGTTTCCTTGGTTTCTTTTAAGCTTCTGTAAGAAGCAATTCCTGGTTCCCATTCAACACTCCAGCCTTCTCTCTGTGATCATTTCCAATTCATTCTATCTTGTTTGTATGCAGTTGTTTGTATGTTCTGTTCCCAGAGGACAGAGATGTCTTTTGCCTGTCTTTGTAATCACTTAGCACAGTGCCTGACACATAATATGCTTAATAAATACTTGTTGATTTGATTGGACTAAGAAGCCTCTTTGTCATATGGTTCAGGTGAAATGAATGTCTAAATGTTCTCTTTGGATATCATTTCTCTGGTTGCTTTAATTCCCAGAGTGAACAATGCTACGTGGCATATTGTTTCTCCAACCGTTGGAGTTAGGAACTTAGGAATATTGTCCTCCCTTGTTGGCCAAACCTGTGTAAGTAACATCTGATTGTTGACTTTCTTCATATGGCTTTTTGTGTAACTCCTACAAGACTAGTTATGGAAGTGCAATACATTTATTTCCCCCACATCCTCCTGTTCCTCATGTCTTTGTTGTTGTTGGCAAGCATTTCTGCCTAACTTCCTATTTTATATGAGGGTGTCCTCCATGACACCCATAGAATCTCTGGATGGTTTCTGATTGTGTCTTTCTGTTCTCAGCCAGTAAGAGGGGAATTAATGTGGAGATTTTTTACGCCGCTACTCTTCTGGGGCAAAAACTGCTATGCATGCTGGTAGCTATTATTCAGGGGAATGAAAACACAGACGCTCCTTTTTTGGATATCTTGATGAGAAGTTCTGTAAGCCCTAATAGACTTCTCCCGAGGCACACAGTGGAGCTCAGTTTGGGTCCCTCGCCTTCCTGTGGCAGAAAGGTTTCTGAAAGACATCTGTTTTGCATTTGGAGAACTTTTTCTCTATTAGGTTAAGGATGGCCTATTCACAGTTAGTGAACAAGCAAAAATTGGTGGTGAATTTGTGTAGGGCTCATTTCAGAATTAGTTATTCTTACTTCGATGTTTTTCTGGTGAACCCAAGGAAAAAAGCATTAAGATGGAAAAACCTGGCTGCTGGCTTTTTTGTGTCTGAATCTCTAGACTGCAACAGCTTGGAATTAAGTGTCTAGTCTATATATGATGATAACAAAGAGAGGTTCCTGTAGAGTTGGTATCTGAAAGTCATGTAGGCTTCCAAAAGCTTTCCTTTTGGAAGAAAACATTTTGAACAAATATCCCATTGGTCAGTTTTCACTAAATGCTCAGAAAATGTTCCTCATTCTTCTGGTGACAATAAAAACTCATATCTCTTGCTCCTTATTCTCATTTCACTTAGGAGATGATCATGATCATTTCCTGAGATACCAGGGACAAATTATTGTGTAATCCTCATGTACCAGCAGAGCCCAAATTTGCAAGTTTGCACTTGGGACTAGTAGTACAAATTGCACCTAAGACATATGGCATGAGACATTCTCTGAACTGTTGTTGGGAAGACCTCAATAGGGGAAGAGGAAGAAGAAGGAAGAAGGTGAGGGAGGAGATTAACTGCTGTTTAGGTATAGCCACAGCCCTTTCTGATAGCCACTTAATTTGAATTAATCTCTCTAAATTATTCTTCAGGCATTTAACCTAGCCTATGTGACCCTGGACAAGTTACTTAACCCAATCCCACTCCCCCCCCCCCCAGAAATAAACCCAAAACAAAATATTTTTTGCTAGATTGAGTATATTTGTGCTGCCATCACCTGCTAAATTCCAGCACCCTCAGACAAAACCCTGATCAGCCCACCCTAGTTTCAACCCTGTGTAAAGACTCAGCCTTTTTCATGGTCAGCATACACAGTGTCTTTTAGGTACTCCCAAGGATATCTTTCTCTCCAAATTTTCTCTTACCTTCTCTCTAAGACCCCAAACTAATTTAATAGGGGCAAAACCTCTCAGTACAAAATCAAAAGTTTAGGATATCAATTTCCCTGGGGAAGGAAATATATTGGAATAGAAATGAAGTCTCTTCACATTTCCTTTCCTGAAAACAAATTTTTAGAGAACGAGGTAGATTAAAGAATAGAAATGTATTTAGGAAGAAGACTTCATGGAAGGGAATAAAGGTTATGAAAAATAGAGTTTGGCAACTTGATGATGAATTTTGGCAACTCGATGGTTTTGCTAAGGAGTGGTTCCTGTTCTTTAGAGGTCACAGAAATAATACAAAACCAACAATAGCATTAATGGACAAATACTGGATAATTAGAATGATAAGAGATCTCTTCTTTCTCCCACATTATCCAGACTCAAGTTGGGTATAGGCCTAAGAGAAGGAATATGTTGAATAAAAGCGACAAAGCTTTAGTAGTAGGACCCGTGTTGCCGTCCTGTCTTTGGGGATCATTTTCTGGCTATCTTTTCTGTTGGTAGCTATCTACCTTTGTCCTATTTGGTTTAAATTCCAGTTTTGGAGAGGAGGGCAAGAAATCTGCTCTGTGGTACAAATCCTTAGGCTGGTGGGCCTAAGGAGCCGGACAGACTGAGGCAGAGCAGACTCAATTCCACGTTCAGAACCATTTCTCCTTTCTTCATCTGGGGCACTGTGTGGGGAATGTATGCTGGAGAAAAGACCTGCTCTGGCTTAATTCATCATTTGGGTTGAAAAGGTCTCTTATTATTTGGCAGAGTAGTGTGGTCACCTGGCAGCAGGTCATTAGCATTTCCGTCTTCCTCTCCTTCACCAACACTACACAACATGCTAATTAGAGGTTTCTGAAAGCAAAGCAACCTGTTTTAAAATCCGACATTTTAATTTGTGGCTTTAATAGCTGTATTATAATAACTGCCTTTGGTAGGGGAAAAAAAAAAAAGCACTTCTCATGTTGCACAAGCGAGGCAGAGTATAACAGAGGCTGACAAAATTAAAAACCTCATAATGCGACCTTTGCCGGGGATAAAAAACTGATTCATAACAATTTCCTTTTGTTCTTTGTTTAAGCTATTACTCCAAAAGGAGCCTCCGATTAATCTAAGTAAATGCATCATTACAGTACTAATCCATGGCCTTCTGTCAGTGTCTGTTTTAATTAAATAAGAAATGCTCAGAGAAAGATATCACGCACAGTGCTGTGATTGGAGAAAGGGAGGCTGGTTGATCAAGGGAAGATTAAAAAGGGCTTTACTGTTTTGTCCATTTGCATAGCTCCAGATGCCACTGGGTTAGAGGTAGAGAGGCAAACTTAGCGAAGAGTTTAACATGGCTGCTCTCTTATCGATGCAATGTCACTGGATTTGCCAACAAAATTGCAATCACCCAATTAATCTCATGTAGACTCTCAAAAACCAGAGCAGCTTGTTCTTTGTCCTACAAACCTTTTCTCAGCTTTGGGATAAACTTGGCTATATAGAATAGAGACAGACTTGCTAGAGAAGAAACTTGGGCACTTTGGTTATACACAAAGATTAGTAGAATGTAAGTTCTTTGAGGGAAGAGACAATTGCATCATATTTATAGCACCTAGTCTTCCAGAAATACAATTGGCGTTTAATAAATGGATTTTTTGTGGGGGGGGGGGGGTGTAGGAAAGGGTAGTGGTAGAGTGCTTTTTTTGGGGGGTGGATATCTCCAGCACTTAATACAGTGGTAGCAAATAATAAGCACTTATTAAATGCTTGTTGACTTGACCTATGATTTCAACAGCATAGGAAATCCTAGTATGGAAGCTCCCTCCACTCAGGCCAAACTACAACATCTCTATAACTTACAGTTGGAGTAATAACTAGTTCAGTGCAACTGGAGTTTTCCCCTAGGGAACTGAATTTAGAAGACACTTAAAGCAGAACAATCCTTCAGCAGTCTTGAAATAATTGATCTGGCATCTAGTTAGCAAGAATAATTAGTTAAAAGAGGAAACTACCAGATGGTGGACTGGGATGAGCACCTCCCCTGACCTGTTCTCCTCCTATGTTGTCCCAGAGAGATCCACACTTCGGCAGCCATATACTGGGATCCCAGGGACTTTCTCATCCTTTCAAATCCCTCACAAAAGGAAGTGTATTTTGTACCTCTTACCTCAGGCTTCTCTATACAGACTAAAGGCAGATCCTGAACCCAGACCTTCGTGATCAGAACTATGTTGCTTCTATGAGTGATGATCCTAGTGCTTTTGTTCCTCTTTAAATATCTTGGAATGGGCAGTTTATGCTTTGTGGTATGCTATTGATCCTATCCTAAGGATTCTGAAACATAATTATTTTGAAGCAATGAGGAGAATATTTAATAAATGGAAAATGAATATGTTTGGTTACTAAAGTGGAATATACAGAAATTCTTCCTCACTGTAGAGTTGCAGGATTCCCGTGGTGAAGGCTCTTTCCATACCCAGGCCATTATTTGATGTAATGAAAAGAGAAAGTGTTCAACACTGAGATTGTTAATTAATTTAGGCTAACAAGATGAAGATAAATGAAGCAAAGCCCAGAGTGAATGAAGCAAGAGGTCTTATTTACAATTTAATACGTTTAAAAAAGAGAGAGAGAGAAATGCAGATTTCACATGACAAAAAAAGCAAACATACCAAGAGTTGGGGGGGGGAGGAAGAAAACAACCCCCAAACTACAATGCAGCCCTAAAACCCTGCCCTGACTTTACTGAAAACATGTACTCTGGCTCCACAGAGAAGACACTTTTACAGTATGTAAACAGTGCTTTACTACTGCTGAGAATCCCACACTAGTTAACCTTTAACTTAAGCATTTTATTATTCTTGCTACAGTCTGGGGATGACAATGAGAATAATTATCTTGAACTGTTCAGGTTTCTGGTTGTTCAGGTTAACCTGAGATTCTCTGCCTGGGTTATTTAATAATCATTTTATTTCAAGCTCCTTTTACTGAGGGAGAAAAAGCTTAGGAAAAGGAAAAAAAAAAAAAATATATATATATATATATATATATATATATATATATAGCCATGACAGTTCCTATGTTCTGAATTCTGTTTTAAATGGCTGTTATTCTGACGTTAACATGATTTGAACAAAGTCTCCCTCTTGGAGATGAAAGAGATTGAGCCAATTTGTCCTTTTCTTATTTTCCCTCCCTCTTTCCCTTCCCTTTCCCTTTCCTTTTCCTTCCTTCCTTCCTTCCTTCCTTCCTTCCTTCCTTCCTTCCTTCCTTCCTTCCTTCCTTCCTTCCTTCCTTCCTTCCTTCCTTCCTTCCTTCCTTCCTTCCTTCCTTCCTTCCTTCCTTCCTTCCTTCCTTCCTTCCTTCCTTCCTTTCTTCCTTCCTTCCTTTCCTTCCTTCCTTCCTTCCTTCCTTCCTCTTCCTTCCTTCCGACTCTCTCTCGTGTCCTCTCTCTCTCTCTCTCTCTCTCTCTCTCTCTCTCTCTCTCTCTCTCTCTCTCTCTCTCTCTCTCTCTCTCTCTCTCTCTCTCTTTCTCTCTCTCTCTCTCTCTGTCTCTTTCCCCTCACTCCCCCCCCCCTTGGTATTATTGTGGTCACTCTGTTTTTATCTTAAGGGGTCATGGACAAATCCATGCAACTGCTTCTAAGGATTTCAATAAATAGGACTTTTTAAAAATCCAGACAATCGCCTTTTATGTTACTTTTAAACAAAACTACTAGTCCATCAAGAGTTTCAAAAGAAAACAATTCTCCAGAGTGCTGTGCTGGTATGGCAGTGCAGACCAATCATCATGGCACCCATTCTCTGGCCCTTTATTTTTCAAGTCCACAACAATAGGTTGTTGATTCAATGGACAAGACCAGAACAATTAAGTTCTCTGTTTAGCAGCAGTGCAGCATTTTAATGCCCTCCACTAATAATGGTCTCATTATTGTTATTCTAAGACTGGGCCTCAGGAGGAGGAATATTTGCTGGAGGTACGTCATTATTTTGCAAATTTCGATTAGCTCATCACGTTGTCTGTAGTGTGAAAATCGTAGCTAATTAGGGCAGCCAGTTAGGCGACCAGCTTTTGAGCTTATGAGTTAAAAGGTAGCACACTTGATGGGCCAGCGATGTGAAAAAGGTGGTAAAAAGGAGGATTAGAGCAGTTGCCTTAGTAACTCCAACTTCCATCTGTGAGGGAACAATAGACTTGTGTTTCTCCCCCACCTTGGTGTAAAAATTGGTTTTGTTTTGAAAGGACAGAGTTCTTTTTATGACAGTCTGGAATTCAGCCCAATAGAGTGTAGTTTTAGTTGTTAGGAGAGACCATTGGGGATAGAAGAGATGAAAGGTCACGGTGAGCTCCAAGGACATGAAAGTTGTTGTCTCATGTAACAATAGTTGATTGTTTTCTTCTATTATTCCCAGCCAGCCCCTAAGTCAGGTGATGGAACAAATACCTACAGTTTAGTCAGGTGAAACATGATGGGGGTGGGGCAGGCGGGAGGGAAAGAAAGGGGAGCGAAAGGAATTGTACTTTGGCCATAATGAAGGATTGCTATCATTTGCTTTTATTAAACTAAGTGATTGTTATATTAATTTTCGACCATCTTTGAGGAAGATCCCTGGAGAGTTGCCCCCACTCCACCCCACCACTCAAGTGTGCTGTGGATGGTTCTGTCTCTGTGGGCCATCTCTGGGAAGCACTCCAATGTGTTAGAAAAATGTGATTTAAGCTTTCTTGCTGAACTCCCTAGAGGACCAGCTATGGGATACTTAACAATAAATTCAGTTGTTGTAGCTTTCTCACATTATTGGTGTTCTTAAAAGGTTTTCCTTCAAGTGCACACTGAATAAAATGAATGATAAATATGAAAGAAATTTGCTTCACCACTCTACAGGGTTTTATCATAAATTCTAGACTCCTATTATGGAAAGTTTACAGGAAACAGTTTAGATGTTGCTGCAGAGACCTTTACTAGCAGCCATTTTTTCCCCTTATAAAGAATCCTCTGTATATATGACCATTTCAGCCCCATAAGAGGTGCTGCGTTGTTGTTGTTGTTGTTGTTGTTGTTGTTTTCCTGAAGTAAAAGGAAGTTGGGATGGGAGGTAGAATTTAGTGGTTTCTGGTAGATACCCTCCAAAACAAAACCTCTGGCTTGGAGTACTTTCGTTTTTAAGTCTCTTCCTGTTTACCTTCCCTCCCCCCAACCCTATGAAGCTTCAATCAGTTGATGGCTATTTACAGAAGCCTAGGGAAATGTAGGTACACTGCTTGTAGGCTTCCTCCTCTTTAGGCTTATGCGTATGTTTAATCTGATAATCGGGTCAATTTTTTATGCTTTCCCTTTTCCTTGAATCCCCAAAAGAGATTCTTTGTCAGTGAATTTGAGGTTTGTCTTAGAAGATGTATTTATTTTTATTTTTATAAATTATTTTTATATTTATAAAAAGGGAAGTTCATTCCCTTTTCAGAGCTTGGTGTTTACTTACCTTTTCTACCCATCTTTCCTTGCAAAGATAGTTCTCTTTTGTCTGAATAACTTTGCTACAAGTGCCTCATGCTCTTGAAATCAAAATGGCATAGAACTTTAAAGCTGGAATTAGAGGGTTCATTGAGTCCAATCCCTGCCCTGGTCTTTATGACTCCAGTGTTGGTCATACAACTAGTGGGAGTCATAGTTATATTACTCCTCACTCCTACTCCAGTGCCCTTTTGTTACTTGAGTATAAAATCAGGCACTGAATTATGAATGAGAACTTTGATCTCTTTCCCAGGTTCTCTTCTGATGGTTTAAGAGAAATAGGTAGAACATTACTTTTTGTGTTGGGATAAGCAGCACAAAATGACAGAAAGTGTTTGGAGGAAGGCATGCTGCCAAAAATCTTTGTTAGAGATAATTTGATGTAGGAAGTAGGATCCCTTGGAATATTGCCTTGGTGGGGGGGGGAGTCAGAGACTCTTGGGATTGCCTTGGAGCAGCTTCATGACTAAGGAAGAAACCATGGGATAACTTCCTTTTTAATCTAGTTATTCTTGCTAACTGTGTGCTAAGATGAATTGTATACACTACTACTGACAGACTGCAAGTGCCATCAGTGTATTCTAGAAATTGATGTCTGAGAGCAAAGCTCCAGGATGGGAAAATGCATTATGAAGGGAATCAGAATATAGATTTTTAACAACAATTATTTCTGGTTAAACAGACTTAATACCTTTGTTAATTGGGACTAATATAGCTTAGGGAAATAGCACAAGATTTGATACCAAAATTTCTTAGTATGGCTTAAATTCATGGAGGCAGAACAATCACTAAGCTTCCAGTCAAGAGATCTGGACTGGAGTCACAGCCATGATTCTACCTGTATCATACTTTCAGCAAGTGACTTGACTTCTTTCAGCCTCTGTTTCCTTATAAAACTTTTATAAGGATCAAGTGAGATTATATACGTAAAATGGAAATAATGAAAAACCCAACAACATATTACTATTAATATAAACATGTTTATTATTATTAATTATTTTAGGTCCTACGTTTCCTAATACATAAAATGGAATAGATTCATTTCATTAGATGGTGTGATAAATACTGATATTATGAGCAAAAGTGTCTTATGATTAACAGGGTATTATAATATTGTAAATTTGTGATTTTTTTCTGTAAAGGCTATAAACTATAACATTTGTAAATGTGATTTGTACTTTCCAGGATCAAAGAAAAGCTTGATTGAAACCTTAAAAAAAAAAAAAAAAGAATTTGTTAGTTTTTAAAGTATTAAGCTCAGAAACAATTTTTGAGAAGTTAATGTCTGAGTTTTTTTAACTCACTACACACATGTTTTCAGAATTCCTTTTATTATTTTAAAAGTTCTGACTCAAGCTTGTTTAGGACAAGGAGAGAGGCCACATTCTCCACTTTGTGTATGGGATGATCTATTTATTAATTTCTACATATTACCTATGATTCATTTATATACTTGAGAAGAAATTGTTGGATCAGATCTGCATACTAGTTGCTAAATGCTCCAACTCTTTGCTCCTAGAGTCTAGAGGTTTCCAAGTTCTAGCAAAGATGCTCTAGAGTCCAGTCAGGTGCCATGTTCCCTCCAGGACAGAGAATTTATTTATTTATTTTTATTTTTTTATATTTTAATAGTTTTTATTTACCAGATATATGCATGGGCAATTTTACAACATTGACAATTGCCAAACTTTTTGTTCTAATTTTCCCCTCTTCCCCTCCCCTGCCATGGCAGGTTGACCGATACATGTTAAATATGTTAAAGTATAAATTAAATGCAATATATACAGGACAGAGAATTTTTAGGACAAGAAAACTCCAATGCTAACTTGAACTTTTGAGTCCAATTCAGGACAGTCCCAGCTTGTCAAAGCTTATCCCCTTAAAAAAGACAGAGGTGTCCCTCATCCAGTCACATACATTTTTCTAGGAATCTCTTCCATGTATCTAACAAGAAGCACTCCTTTCACCTTCCATTCTCCTTCTCTTCTTTCCTTTGTGACTGGAGAATAATTAGCCTGTCTTCTATATGCGTCATTTATAGGGCTAGGTATTAGACCTGTGATTTTACTGGCAGAGGGAACTCCTGGGAGAGGAAAATCCCTCTCTCAGGTTGGCACTTTCTCTATAATTTATAATCTTAGAGGGTTGTCTAGAGCAAACACTCGTGAGTATACCTGAACCAGATTCAAATATAGTTCCTATCTGATTTTAATGTGTTGATATATTCATTAAAAAAAGAAATATATCAACATGTGCGGTTTTCTAAGTCAACACACAGCCTGTAGGGATCCTTATGTAAGATATGGTGGCTCCTGTGTTTGAGTTTGGCACCCGAGGGACAATGACTTGTCCAAAGTCACACAGTCAGTTGCCATGAAAGTCAGGACTTGGTCCTAAGTCTTCCTGGGTTCACAGCAAGCTTTCTAGACACTAGGTTGTGCTGCCTTTTTAGACAGTAATAGTATTGATTTTTTAAAATACATAATGATGGGGATGCTTTCTTTGATCTAAATAGTAATGTCATAGTTTTCAAAGGGCTTTCATGTAGTCTTGGATCTGCCTAATGTGACCCGGGACAAATGAATTACCTCTCTGGGCTTCAATTTATTAATACATAATATAAGAGGATTGATCTTTGAGGTCCTTATAGCTATACAGTTCTCTGATTTTTATGATTTTTGGAATATGCGAGGCCCATTTTATAGATGATAAAACTGAATCTCAGAGATATGTCATTAAGACAAAAACCAGATTTTCTACTCTGATGATTTTTCTACCTCCTTGTTTTACTTCTTTCTCCTAAATAATCTTCATCTCTCTCCCTGGTTGGGGCAGGTGGGATAAGAGAGAAACAAATTAAACATTTCAAACTGTTAATTTGGCCCTACTTAATTTGGTCACACCAAATTTGGTCACTCTCTTGAATTTATCTGAACTCTAGGGTCTTTTTTTGTATTTTTTCCTTGCTTCTATTTTCATGAGTTTCTGCTGTTTGTGAAACAAGTGAACTGACATGATATTGGTGTGTCTGATAGGGAATTAGCCTTCCAGTAGAGAACTCAAAAAAAAGAAAGGGAGAGAAAGAGGGAAAAAATGGAAATGAGGAAAAGGGAGAGAGAGATAGAAAGAAGAAAAAGGAAAAAGGAAGGAGAGAAGAGAGGGAAGAAGGAGGGAATGAAAAAAATGGAGAGAGAAAGGGAAAAAAGAGTAAGGGAAGGAAAGGGAGAGGGAGAAAGGGAAAAGACAAAGGGAATGAAAAAAAGCAAAAGGAAGATAGAGGGGGGGAGAGAGGAGGAAAGGAGAGAAAAGAAAGGGGGAAGTGAGGGAGAAAGGGAAAGGGAGAGGGTGAAGGAAGGAGAGGAGGAAAAGAAAGAGAGGAAAAAGGAGGGAGATACAGGGACAAGGCAAAGGGAATGGGAAAAAGCAATAGGAAGAGAGAGGGAAAAGTGCAAGGAAGGAGAGCATGTGAAAAAGAGGAAAACAAGGAATGAGGGAGTGCAATGGAAAGGGAAAGGGTGGAAGGAAGGAGAGAAGAAGGAAAAGATAGAGGAAAAGAGAGTTTCTCAAGTATCTCTCTTATATTTTGATCTTGCATCATATTTACTCTGCATCCAGGAAAGCAGATCATACTGGAAATAAACATTTCTGCATTTACTACTGTGAGCCTGAGCTGTTTGTTTGTTTTCTTATTGTATTGAAAACAATAATAATTTAAGAGAGTAGATACCAGGATTCTAGCCCTAACTCTCCCATTTGATGTCTGTAACTTTGGATAAATTCTTCCAATAAATCCTTCAGTTTTACCAGCTGTAAAATCAGGGTGTGAGTTCCTTTCCAGTTATAATGACCTTTATAATATTCTATTTAGGCAAGCATCTAGGAAATGGATCCTCTAAGATCAGAAATTCTTTGTATTTAATGTGTGTGTCTGAGTGTATAATATTTCCCTTTCCACTCTCCCCACCCCTGATATCTTATTTACAGTCCTTCTCCCCTCTCTCTGTAGTCTCTTCTCATTCTATTACAATAGAATATAATCTTGAGGACAGAAATTAATGGTGGATATATGTGTGCATGTGTGTGTGTGTGTGTGTGTGTGTGTGTGTGTGTGTGTGTGTGTCTTTGTATCCCCAGCACTTAGTTGACAGGCTGGCTCATAAATGCTTGTTAAAGGAATGGTTGAAAGGCCTACAATGTAATGAATCTTAACCATTTTCATATTCTTTTGTGTTGGCTTTTAATTCAAATTAAATGACTACTACCCCAACTTCTTTATTTCATGAAATAGAAGCTCCTCAGTCTGACATTTAATGTGCATGTTATGGCACCAATCTTTGCACTCTTATTTGCTTTCATTAACATCCATAGCTTCTGTCTTTCAGCCAGAACGGGCTCTTCGCTATTTCTGGATATCCTCCTTCCCTGGATACCCCGCCTCCCTAGTGCAAAAGGTTCATCCTCTTTACCCAGAATGCCGTCCCTCATTTCCTCCTTTTCTCCCTTCGGTGTCCAGCTAAGGTGCCAGTCTCTCCAGGAAACTTGCCTTGATCCCTCATTAATTTCATCATCTTCTCTCCTCTCATAATCTACCTTGTGTCATATTTGTCTTTGAGGCTACTGTTTCCCTGTTGTAGCTGGTCACCTATCTCAGAGCAGAACTTAGGCTATTTTTCTGCTCTAGCACCCTGCTTAGTCCCTTAGTAGTACATAGTAGATTATTAATAAATGTTTTTAAAATTGAATGGAGCCCATATATCACCCTTATAAGAACGTATCTTTTTCAATTCATTAAAAATAAATTGATCTACCCAAGTTCAGCTGACTGCAGCATTGTTAAGGGTTAACCAGAAGAGAATTACAAATGAACTATCTAGAAAGTTGATTATTAATCCAGCAAGAGAAGAAATATCCTTCTACTTAACAAGAAGGAGTATCTGAATTGCTGATAATATTGTTCAAGCAGTCGGGGTGGAATGGCAGAGTCAGGTAAGTTAAATAGAACTCAGAATTCAGGAGTTCCCCCCCCCCAGTTTTTCAAGAAAAATGTGAGTAAATTTGTAAAAATTAACTCCAAGAGCAATTTACAAGCTGCTGTCCATAATAAATCTTCCAAGTTCCAAATTACTCTTTTTAATGAAATCCCTATGTATGCTGTCTATCGGTGGGAGAAACTGGAGAATATTTACATGAACAGAGACAGTATATTTAATTGTGGAATATTTATAAAAATCCATGATTAGATTTGTGATTAAGAACAAGGAAGTGGAATGTGGAGGAATGATTACTAACACAGTAGAGTTCAAACCTCATGTAATATCAGCTGTGGAATCCTGGGTGGCGGTGATATTATGTCCCAGCCTTCTTCTTGGCTGAGAAAGTTCTGGATGATAAAGAATCCTAGTGTCATTTGAAATTTAATATTGCTGCTCATGGAGGCGGGTGGAGGGGATGACATTTGGGGGGTGCCAGTGTTTATTATGTTGTAATTTACCTTTCCAAAGGCTGTTTTTAGAGAATTAAAATGAAAGGAGAAAAGAAAAAGAGTCCCATGATCTAGGTAAAAAGAAAATAAAATAAGAACGGTATGATTTGAGGAATATGTGCTCTTCAAAGATGTTTTTCCCTGATAGAGAGGAAATGTGGGTGTCAATATTCAATCCTGTCAGATAGAATGTTTTCCTGATTACTCAATATTGCCTGAAACAGCCTGTGTAGCAATACTGCAGTTTGCTATCTTTCCTGGGTCTGAAAGTGGACTGGGGAGACAGGATTGGATTTAGAGAAGGTACTAAATTTAGTAAACTTGTAGCCCTATGGAAAAGTACGCTCTAAAAGGGAGGAATTTTACTTTTCTTTCAAACTATTTCTGTAGTGCAATAAAAAGGGCATTGAATGTGCCTTTTGTTATTTTAATGTCTGAACTGGTGCAGAAGAATGTGTATGTTTGGCTGATTCAAGTTAACATCTGTGCCATATATACATCTAGACATGTATGTACCAGGTATGGCTATAGATGAAATTTTTGATCCATGTATACATATGTAATAATATATTTATTTTATGTATTTGTTAGACATATTTTTATAAAAATATATCTATATATATATGCCCATACATATGTATAAGTATATATATATACATACAATAACAATAACATATGTATATGTAAATATGTATGTATATATAAAGTTCCAGAGCAAAAGTAGATGGGTTTTTTGATAGAAATTTACTCTATTTTTCATACCATTTTGTGGCCCCTGATATTTGAGATCAATAAGCAATAGCTGACAATGGCAGGATGTTTCTACGATAAAGCTGGATACACAAATGTATCTACAGACACTGAATAAACAAAGGAGGCAGTATTCCAGAGGCAGGTAAAACCAGAGGAGAGATATCCAAATCCTTGGTGGTTGGTGTTTGCCAATGTCTTCCACAGGCACCTTTTGTTGTTGTTACTGTTCATTTGTTTTTGATTGTGTCTGACACTTTGTGACCCCATTTGGGGTTTTCTTGACAGAGATTCTGGAGTAGTTTGCCCCTTCCTTCTCGAACTCATTTTACAGATGAGGGAACTGAGATAAATAGGGTTAAGTGACTTGTCCAGGATCATACAGCTAGTAAATATCTGAGGTAATATTCGGACTCAGGAAGAAGAGTCTTTCTGATTCCAGGCAAGTGGTCTATTCACTGTGTCACCTAGCTGTCCTATAGGTACTTTAGAAAGTGGGAAAGGATAATATAATCTAGGATAGATGAGGGAAATGAAAGTCTTGTCAGATCATTGTTCTTCCTATTCATTGCAATATTTAGATCAATGAGTTGCTTAATATGTATTAACACTGTGCTAGAAGCTTTGAGAAGTACAAAGAAATATTCAGATGTTACTCCTGGTTTTAACTCGAATGCTTCCATGCTTATTGAGTAGACTGTATGATAGGGCAGGCCCAGAGTAGGAGCCATGGGTTTGTAGTTGGAGGTGCAAGGCTCAAATTCAAGTTTGGCAAATTGTTTAGTCTGCTACCTAGGGGAAGCCCAGAATTTCTCTGGGCTTCAATATCCTCAAATGCATGTATTAGACTGTTGATCATTAGATTTAGACTTGGAAGGACTATATTCCAGAATTATTGAATTATTGGCCTCTGTCTTTAACTCTGCCCCATTTGACCTTGCTTAAAAGCATTTTTGATGTATTTTTTAAAACATCATCTTCATTTTCTGATATTTGCCACCTGTTTTTCACTAAGAGAGTCCTCTCTAAATTTTTCCTGTATTCTTTCTATTCATTGATTCTGTGGAATGGTAATTATATTCCATTTTGTTCGCATTCACATTTGGTCATTTCTCAATTAAATGCTATCTACTTTATTTCTATGTCCTTGCTACTTTACAAAAAGGTTGCTGTAAATATTTTGATATAGAGGGACTTCTCCCCAGACCCTACATATACCTGTCTCTGGGTCAAAAGGAAGTTAATATTTCAGTCCCTTTCTTAGTTTTAAAAAGATATATATATATATGTATGAGTGTATATATGTGTACATACAATAACAATAAAAATATATATATATACATGTACATGTACATGTACAAATGTAAGTATATATAAAGTTACAAATGTCTTTTCAAAATGCCTAGGCCAATTTATAGTTCCACCAGGAATGAATTCGCATGATTGCTTGTCCATCATAACTTCTCCAATACTGACTAGGTCCATCTTTGATACTTTTCACCAGTTTTCTAATTATTAACTTTAATCCTGGAATCATTTTGATTTGCATTTTTCTTAATAGTATTTGAAGAGATCTTTCCTATAACCATTACTACTTTGAAATTCTTCTATTCAGAACTGCTTGTTCATTTGCTTTGACCACTTAGGGCTTAGATAATTCCTTTATAATTTTGAGTAAACTAATGGTCAGAAAACAAAATTGAACATAATATTTAGATGCTATTTCTCATAGTTTATGTGCACCTGGGGGTGGAGTGGAGCAGGAGGAGAAAGAATAGTAGTGGGGGAAAAATAAGTCATTTTCCTCTTGGCCCTTCTATTTATTAGCACATCTTTGTGTCTTTGAAACATTTGAAGGTTTGCAGAGTGAGTACCTACCAGCAGTCCTAGGAGGTTATACAAGGCTTATTATTTTCATTTTGCAAAAGTGAACATTGAGGCTTCTTGGGAATATTTGAGTGATTGTCCTTGTTCATCCAGCTGGAAAGTGGAGCTGGCATTTGCTGACATCCCTTCTCCAGACTCTAGTTCCAGTATTCTGAGGGTGGTAGAAAGCTAAGTATGGTGGAAAGGGTACTTTCCCAATCTCACTATGTTTATTTCAGGAATTCATCTTGGAGGGGAAGGTGGAAATGAAATTTCACATCTGATTTCATTAACTTCAGTGAGTAATCCTAGCAGATAATAGCCCCAAAGGGAGAAAAATATGATGGAGTTTCTTAATCTAGAGGGAGGTAGCATAAGTCTATTTGTTGAGGAATGGAATGAACCAAATGAAAGACTTTTTTACAATGGAAAAAAAGTGATAGATAACAGGAGAGTATGATTAAGAAAAAAGATGCTAGTTTTCCTAGTACTTGGCCCATTAAAGTTAAACAGATGGTCTTTACTTAGAAGAGGAGAAAAGATACATGTTAAAATTTAAGATCAATCACTCATCTAGTCTATCACATCTCCGTAAATTTTACTGGGTCTACAAATTAATCTTGTTTTTTTTTCCACCTAAGGTTGACCTTATGTCCCTAAAGATACAAAGGTAGAAACACAAAATAATTTGTGTCTGAAAGGGTTAAATAATCGCGTGTAGTTAACAGAAACACATTTGAAGCCCATTTAACACCTATTACAAGTTTCGGCTTATTGGCTACAGTTTAATGGGCCAAGTACTAGCTTCATTTCTTAAGAGGCCAAGACTAAGGAGAAACAGGTGTGTGCTTAAATAGAAAGAAAGAAATACCATAAACCAGTGTAAATGAACTGTAACTCAAATAAAAACTCTGCTAAAAGTAAAGGGTGCTGAGTGGAGACCTAAGCCATCGGGGAGAAGACCCTATTTATAAGGTCTAACTAGCAGCCATAGTGTGGCTCAGTCTACCTGCATGCTGGGAGTGGGGGTAGAGGTGGGGGCTGGCACACATTCACACAAGCTGCAGACGTCCAAGTACTGCTATTGGAGGGACCTTCTTTTGTTACATATGGGGTTGGTGAGATGTGGGGAGGGACTTGGGTTGGATGGAATGAAGTTAATTAGTTGAAACAGAGCCATAGCAGGAGGATTTTCTTATGGAAAAAGCTATTTTCATCTGGCTAAAGATAAATGCCACCTTCTGTCTACCTCAGAAAGAAAAATGACCATAGTTCAGAGTGACCATGCTTCCTCCCTATCTTGACCAGAATGCAGAGGCTTTCCCCTGGGTGAAGCAATTGTTTAGCCCATAGGGCTTTAGGGGTTATTAAAAGGTCTATAATTACATTTGAGGGAGTCTCTGAATTTGTGTGGGAAAAAATTGTATCTTTGCTTCAATACAACTAGTTTCCTTTGTAATCCAATGTATTTTTATTTTAGAAGTCTGTAAACTTCAATAGATTGCCAGAGCAGTCTGACACAAAAAACGGTTAAGAACTTTTCATTTCTTATCTTCATTCATTAAGAGAAGATTTAGAAGAGGTGAGAGTTGGGATAGTCATTTTCAAATCTCTGAAAGCAGATGGAGACTTAATTTGTATGACTGCAGAGGGCAGAATTAGGACCAGTGGGTAGAAACTGCAGCAAAGCATGTAAGAAGAGAACAGAGTATAAGGGATAGAGCCCTGAATACAAATTACAGCTCTTTTGTTTTTGTCTTATTAGGGTGATTATTTATAAAAAATTAAAAGACATTCTTTTAAAGAACTAAACATATCATATTAGAATCTAATCATACATATAATAACTATTTACAATAAAAATATGCTTTAACATAAAAGTCATGATGACTTGTCAATAATTACTTCAAAGAGTTGAAATGGCCTAAAGAAACAAAGGCAGAAGCAAGATCATCTGATTGGACCCTCATCCAAGAGAATTCTTACAGTTGTAGTCCAAATGGATACAGACCTATTATTACTTAACAAAGCTTTTCTCTTTCTACCACTGCAGCCCATCAAGGTAAAGCCCAATTAGTGGGACTAGCACCACCATCACCACCACCTTTGCAGGGGCAAGGGGGACACTTGGACCCCACTAAAGTTCACCAATGGATCCCTGAGCACTGAGATAAGGATGACAGACATCATTTAACTGTCTTTCATTTAACTCTTCTATGACATCTTCTATTTTCCCAACATCCTCTTTCTATTTTAACTCATCCATGACCAGGACAGAATATATTGCTACATGGTTCTGGGGGGAAAGGATAATTTTCTTTCTTAATACCTTGCCTAACATGTAATAAGCACTCAATATTTTTGACTTTTGACTGTAACTTGAGAGTAGCAAGAAAAGAATATTGGCTTTGGAGAAGACTAAGGGTGGAATCATAACTCTACTACTTGACCCTGGCCAAGTCATTTCATCTTTCCATACTTCAATCTACTGATCTGTGATATTAGGGGTTAGATTCAATGATCATTACTTTTCCCTTCCTACTTTTATTCTACCTTATGATCCTATAAAAACCAACATTAAATTATTTTTGGCTGCGATGTAATGATTGACATGAGTCATTGACTTGTCTTAAGGTTGAAATCCACTAAAACCCAAGATTTATTTTATTTTTGGCAAAAAAAGAGGTTTTTCACAAAGCTAAATATCCTATATTTGTGAAGTCAATTTTTGGAAACAAAGTATAAGGCTTTACATATGTTCATTTTCATTTGGTTTCCTTAAATTTGGCCACAACTCTAGATTTTTTTCTTTGAAACCTGATTCTATCATATAGCATATAAGCATCCGTTAATGTTTTATGTCATCTGCATACTTTACAAGCATATATTACACTTTCATCCAACTCATTGATACAAATGTGACCAGCACAGGGCCAAGTATTGATTTCTGGGTCATTATACTTAAATCTTTCTTCTCAATCTGAATCCTATCCATCCTTTCAGATTTGTTCTACCAAGATCTAGGGTTTATTATAGACTTTATGCCTGACTTCCCTCCTCTAATATGAATACTGTGATAGACTTCATGCCCCCCCAAAGTTCCTTTTGTTTCTCCTATAGTAACTAGTTCAAACTTGTTAATGGGAATCAGATCCAGAACCACAGTTTTCCTGGTTGTTTCCTCCTAGAAAAGGATAAAGTTACAATTAATACAAGTCAGGAAAAAAATGATTATGCATTTTAGAGCTGGAAAGGATATTAGAGGTTATTCAATTTTAAAGCTGAAGAAATAGAATTTCAGAGTTTCAGTGATTTGACCAAGATTATAGTTAAAAAATTAAGAAGTATATAAGTTAATAATCTAAGAAAGGTTTTGAATTCAGGTCTTCCTGATTCCAAGTCTAGCACTCTGTTCATGATTCCATTTTGGCTCTCGGTTAAGGGGCACCTAGGTGGGACAGTGGACGGAGGCATAAATTTGAAGTCAGGAAGACCTAATTCAAAACCTGGCTAGTATAATTCACTTGTCTTATCCTAAGTTTTCTTACCTTCAAAATGGGAATAACAAAAGCATCTATTTCACAGAGTTGTGATAAAATCTATGTAAAGCCCTTTGCAAATCTTAATTGCTATTAAGTTGTATCAATGCTGTTAATATAGCTATAAATTATGGAACATTGAAGATTCTGAAGAATTTTTTAAAAGAGTATCATTCAATGATTCAGTGAAGAGAAGATAAGATACATAATGTATAAGAAGAGGCTACAATTTAAGAACTAAGAATTGATGGGGAGGGGAAACTCTGGCAAAGGGTATTTTCAGGGATATGTATAATTTTAAAAAATATGGGCTGATCACAAGGCAAGAAGGAAGTATAACTGATAGACAGCTGGCATCCCTGAACATGCTCATGCTATCAAGAGAAGGTGAGAAAGGCTTGGAGAATATTAAATTGATTCTCATGGAGAACTTATGGGAGAATATGAATAAAGTGCATAGAATGAATGAGCATAGGTAGGTTGTAATCTTTGTCAATAGAGAGAACATCCAAGCAAATCACAAATATATCAACCAATCTGTTTTAGGTAGAGAAAGAATACCAGCAGATAGCCAGAAGGTTGATCCCTAATCATTGTAATAAAATTCTGTGCTTGATGTATCATCTCAACCTTCCCTCTGTACTTGTGGTCTATAGTAGAGTTCTACAACAGGATAACTTTTGTTTCTGCCTATCTTGCTTATTACCCAAATATTCTCTACTCTTTTTCTTCCCCTGGCTATTGGTGTGGTGGCAGATAAAAAGGAGCCATGTATTCATAACAGAATTTAATAACACAAATAATGCTGTTTTAGAATAAGCATCTATTTCAATCTAAACCAGGGTTTTCCTCTACCTCAGTTCTTGAACAAGGATGATCAAAAGACAGAGTCCACTCTCTTTTGGACCCTTGTAGACAAAGTCAGACTAGCAGATTAGGAAATGTTTTTCCACTGTTCATAACAAACCACACTCCAAAGATTTTGTGAACAATTGTGAACACAGCATGATTACATGATTTCTGTATCCTATAAGTATCTATAGAAATTCCAAAACCCACTTGTCCTATCCAGACTCTTCCCTTTGCGCTAACTGATAATTTTCCTTACCTTGGCTTATAACAATGAATGAAATATGGCCTTTTGCTGATTTATTCTCTGCCTCACTATATTTACTTGCTAGTATAAATTCTAACTGTGTACAGCCCTTCCCTTTTTACCTACTTCTTAAGAATACTATAGACTTCTAGATCTAAGTTATAGACATGAATCCCATCACATTAAGCCTCAATGATGACTATGAAGTCAAATTTCCTCTTTGCATTAGGATCTTCAGTTCATCCTCTTTATGGCTCATAAATTGTCCATTTGTATGCATACATGGATCCATGGTATTTTCTTATATCCCTTTTGTAATATATGGTTTTCCCATGTCTTCTCATTCTATTCTCTGTTGTATCTGATATATGTAAGCAGTTTTTCTGCTTTCTCCTCTCTTTTTATTTTTAAAGTCTTATTTGACGAGATTCACTCACTCCAAGCAAATGTCTTTACTGGCCCTGACTAGGTACACTTTATATTTTGCCAGCAGTGTACCTGTATACTATATATTTTGCCATCATTATTGTGTTTTAAGCTGTGACTCAGAAATCCAAATCCTATTCTTAGACACTATCTTTTTAGATATTTATTTATTTTCTAACTCTACTTTTCTCTCTGAATCCCTCACTTTCATTTGCTATTAGTGAAAGGTTCATCTGTATCTCAAGATCTTTGTTGTTTTGTTCCCCCTCTTGCCCGCTGGCAGCACTCCCCACCCATAATCTTTGGTAATGCTTTTAAAGTTCTTTCTGATATAATTTGTCCTCACAAGAATCATCAGAAGAGGTTTTCCAATTTGATAGCTCTTAGGGGACTCTCAGTAACAACCCAGATACATGCCCTAGGAAGATAGCAGGTTTCTTTGATGTACCTGTTTATTTAATCTAACTATTTATTTAGCTTATTCTCAGTCATTGGTTATGAACTTTGCTTTCAGTTTTTCTTTTTCTATTATAAGTTTAGAAAAACTTGAGTTTTAGCTTTGGAAGGGTATTTAGAGTTCATTTGACCTAAGGTTTCTTTAGGGTTGATGAATTAAAAAAACACACACATTTTAACTGTAACTGTATAAATGTTTTACTTTGTTATACTATGTATTTTATTTCATGCATTTAAAAACAGTTTTTCTGAAAATGGATCCATAGGTTATACTACAATGCAAAGGGAGTCCATGTCTCAAAAAAAAAAAAAAAAAAAAAAAAAAAAAAGTTAAGTAGTTCTAATCTAGTGCATTTACCATTTTTCTCCCAGGGTTGAGGAATCTGAGACCCAGAGGTAAAGAGGTCTTGCAAGTAGTAAGTAATAGAACCAGTACATAAATCAGGCCCTCCAATTCCATTTTCAGTTCTCTTTTCATGGCATTAACTTGCCTCCCATATTAAAATGACTATAGTTATAAATGCTACAAATAGTTCTTTCTTCCCTTTTTGAGCATGTTCTGAAAGGGAATGTCAGTTTGTAATTCTTCCTATATGTTTCTGAACTGCTTTTTCAAAAAGATTACATAAATTTGCAATATCACAGGCAGTATGAGTATATCTCTTTACTTATAACCAGTTATGATTGAGTTTTGCCATTTAAAAATTATTTTTTGTGTTTTGCATGACTATACTTGTATAACCTATGTCAAATTGCTTGCCTTCTCAATGAAGAGAGTGTGGAGGGAGAGAGAGAATTTGGAAGTCAAAAGTTGAAAAAAATTATATGTAATAGGGAAAAATAAAATATTTAAATTATAAGAAAAAATTACTTTTGCCAATTTAATGGTCATGAGATCATGAAATACCTCTGAGATTTTTTCCTTTTTCATTTCTTTCACTGTAAGTGAATTCAAACATATTTTTAAAATGCTTCTTTACAATTTGTATTTATTATTTTATTAATTTTATTTTGACATTCTTTAACTACTTTACCAATGAAGACTGGGTTTTCCCCTTAATTTGTACTTTTTCCCAGAATGTGTAAATTCTGGAAAGTGGGCTTAAATTTTCCTAACCTATCATTTGTTATTTTAGTTTTATTTTTATCATCATTTGATATAGCAGAAAGAATGCTGGATTTGGAGTCAGAAGCATTAGGTTTAAGTCCCAGCTCTGTGAAATTCTAAGCAAGTCACTTAACTTTTGATTATCTCAGTTTCCTCATTCATAAAATGAGAGGTTTGCCTAGATGTCATTTGCTCTCCTGTCCAGCTCTAAATTTTAAAACTTTTATGTGATCAAATTCATCAACCTACCAAAAATGTATACTTTTTATTTGGTAGAGAACTTATTTGTCTTTCACAACTGAGATAAAAATATTTATTCCTTTCCTTTAAAACTTTGCATGATTCTTTTTATGTTCAATTCATAAATGCATTTATGGTGTGAAGCATGCACCTTTTAAAATATTTGACCATAATGGTATACACTTTGAATAATACTATTTTTTCCATTGCCATTTATGGTGTGAAGCATGCATCTTTTAAAATATTTGACCTTAATGGTATACACTTTGAATAATACTATTTTTTTCCCAGAGGTTAATATATATAAAATTATCAAAAATATAAATGTATCAAACAGTAACTGCATATACATTTGGTTATAGTTCTAGATTTAATATTCTGTTACATTAATCTGTTTTGTTGCTTAGTTCTAGATAATTTTGATAAATCACATTGTTTTCTAATGTGATTTAAGGTCTAGCAGGACAAATCCTTCCCACCTCCATCCCCACCCCAGGTTTTTTCTTCATCTATTTCATTACCATTTTATTATCCAGTTCTAAACGGTAAGTCATTGTGATTTTTGTTGGTACTGCAGTAAGTAGATTTAGTCAAAAATAGTCCTGAGGACTTGAGTCTAGGTGAATCAAATAATTTTTGTTTTATCAATACATATAATATAATTGGAAGGAGAAGACAGGTTTTGAGGGAAGATGCTGGATTCTGTTTTGGATTTATTGGGTCTAAAGTACATGAAAGACATTTAGGTGAAGCTATCAAAAACATGAAATGTGGAAGTTCAGTGAGTGGTTCACTCAAAGATAGAAAGGAGGCTGTATATAGGTGAAAGAGCAAGAGCTAGAGCTAAAGCCAGCCAGCCAACCAGAGAGACAGATAGAGAGACTTATTGATGAATGACCTTGGGTAAATCATTTAACTCTCTCTTTACTTCTTTTTTCTTCTCTCTAAAAATAGAGGATTATATTAGATTAGATAATCCCTAATGTCACTGCTGTCTATTATAAATCCTATGAGAAAGATTTTATATATATTTCTTTCTTTGAACACAGTTCAGTCACAAATTATATAGTAGTTGCTTGGGACTTTCACAGAATTAATTAATTAAAACAAGCAGAAAATGAGTCAAATTTTATTTATTAGACCTCTCTTTCCTTAAGCAGCATGACAAACACTCTGTTCCACATGCCCATAGAAATTTTCATTCCCAAAGCATTGGTGGATTGAATTTTAAAGTAGACTAAATTTACAATAAAAAAAAAATCATAAAATGAAGAAATTAGACCTTTATCTTTTGTTTCTCCCTCAGAGTTATTTCTACTTACTCTTGGTCTATCTGAAAGTTTTTGCAAAGTATTAGTGGCAAGAAATGATATCTTTTTAGGTGTATTCATACTCAGAAAATGCTTTTTGTTCCCCAAATCTCAAAATCACAGAAATGAAGAGATATTGGATGGTTTTTAATTCAATCCATAATATTCTATCACATTCCCAACAAGTAATATCTAATTTTATTTGCTAATTTAATTTCCAGTGAGAGGAGCTTACTGCCTTCTGAGGCAGCTATTCCATTTGTAGGTATCTTGGTTAGAAAGTTTTTCCTTACATTGTCTCTCTGCAACTTTTACCCATTCTGCCTATTTTAACTCTTTGGGATCAAATAGAATAAATCTAATCTCTCTTCTATATGATAATGCTTAAAAGGTTGTAGACAGCCATCTTCTCCATCAAATCTTTTCTATTTTTTATTTTAAAAGTTTCCTTCCGATGAATATTAATCACTGACAATAGTATAAACATTTTAGTATACAAAGAAAAGGAAAAAAGAGGAAGGTGTATGCATTGTAAACTATTATATGGTTTATTTAAAAGATATATTAAATTTAACAAAATATCACTATTACTTCCAGCTTATTTTTATGTTCTTCTGAACTTTTCTTTTGATCTTTTATTTTAAAATACACATCAATGTTTCAATGATGCTTTTCTTTCTTTTCATCATTATCACTACATACTTCCTCCCAACCCACAATTCCCTACTATCTACCAGTATAAACACCATTCCAAATAAAAATCCTCTGTTATATAAAACAATACAAATTCACACATTATGCATTTTTTATTCTGTTACCTCTAGTTCATCATTTCTCTGCTGAAAGATAAGAAATGGGATTGGTCATTGTATTGATCATATGTCATAGTTCTTTAATCTTCCAGAATTGTTTTCTATACATTATTATAGCCATTATATCGATTGTTCTTTTGTTTCAGCAAACTTCACTTTGAATAAGTTCATACAAGTTATTTCAGGTTTCTTTGAATTAGTCTATTTAGTTACATGAAAACATTATATTACATTCATATAACATAATTTATTTAGCTCTTCCTAAATCCAGTCTCTAATATTGGCACCTATAATATTTCCAGTTCTTTTTAATGTATTTATACCATCAATATATAGTTATCATCTAAAAGAAAAAATATTTACATAGTAGTGTTATCACTTGATTAAAAGGTTTACACAGTTTCCTGACTTTTTGTGTCTAGTTTCAAATTGTTATAAGGTTCCTTTCAAGGTTGAAACTTATCAAAATTTAGGCAGTCAATGAGCATTTATTTAGTGCCTACTGGTTGATATATGATTATTATTTGCAAATATTTCCTGACCATTTGCCCTGTGGATCAAGTATTATATAACACACTCCTTGTCTTGAAAGAATTTACTGTCTACATGGGGAGATAAGGCAAGTACTCCTAAAAAAACTAAATATTTAAATAGTGATGCAAAGGGAAAAACAAAACAGTATATGATTGAAGAAATGAGTGGTACACACTGTAATAGCAATGATGCCATGAGTTCAGAGGAAGTAGACACACTGCAGTTTAGAATAGTTAGGGAAGTAGTCAAGGAAAGCTTGGAGGTCATGGGAGTAGATTTGGGTTTAGATTCAATAGAACTTTGGTGACCAAGTGTTTATGGAGACAGGATTAGCAAATGTAGACTAGAAAATGGTCCTTATGCAGGGCAACCTAATTTCATTTAACTGTGTGGAGGCAACTGCAGCTTCCAGGAGACAAGGGAAACTGACTCCCAGCCTTACAGGTGTTAAGCTGAAGGGCTGCTTGTATGATTACTCTGTCCTTGCAACAAAGAATATTAAGATATTTTGGTATTTAAGATAGGGAGTAATGGACACAGATCCTAGGAGAGAGATCCTAACAAAATGTTCTAGAAAACTTTGATAGGAGAGAATATTTTTAGTAGAAGAACCCCAGGAAGGCCCTGACTATAACGTCTCTAAACAGACTGTGTTGCTTTTGGTCTCTTCAGTGCCTTGGAAAGATCAGACTTTCAGTAAATATTTGTTGAATTGCATTGATCTTCCACTTTTTGTAGTTGGAAGGATCATTGCAGAAAGAATGCTGCCTAAGCCCTAAGAATGGCAAATTCTTCCTTTTCAAAATCTTTTTACCATTGGCTTTTGGCTTATTTTATCCTTAGGCTTTCCTTCTTCACTTTTAAGAATGAAATTTTGATGAGGAGAGAGAGAAGAAAATGTTACATCTCAGGGGAAAGGCTCATTCCTATGCACAGGTCAGAAAGAATGAGTGGACAAACCTCTGTGATGCTACCCTCTCATTTCTGCTGTATCCCTAGCATGTGCCACACTAATTATACATGGCATTCAATGGGAACTCCCTGTACAGACTCTTCCATAGAGAGAGAGACACACATTGTTGATCAGGAGAGAATGTTTTGCCATAGGTACATTTTGGGTATTTTAATTTGTTTTCTGTACCACCATCTCCTCCCCCATCCCCTCTTAGCCCCCATTCTCATGAAGTACTCCAGTGATTCCACGGTAATAGCTAAATTTGCCTACAGCAGTTTTCTCTATTTTAGAAGGTAAAAAAGGTACATTTCTCTTAGGACTAGACTTCTGAAAGTTTTCCCATTTCAACAGATTATTTTTCATCTTTCCTTAGAGTATCTAAAAAAATTGCCCTAAAAATGTGGGGTGTGTCAAAATTATTGCAGGACAAGATAAGACTAATTCTCATGTATTTTCTGTCTCTGGAAGCCCCACCTTGACTTTGCTGCTGTTTTTAGTGCTGGCACTGTGATGATTCTACATTACTGAGGACTGGGTTTGGGGAGCTTTTATTTTCTGCTGTTTCATACCAGTTTCATAATTTCTTCATGACACTTTTCTTTTATGTTCCTTATTCTGAATGTTGCATAAGGCTTTTGAGAGATAAAGGACTAGTCTTGAATCACAAAGACTTGACCATGAACATACTGACTGTGTGATCCCTGACCAGTCTCTGAACCTCTCAGTGTCTCTGGCAACTCCCTAAAATGAATTGGTAATCTGTATCTGCAACAAAACTTCAGGCTCAGACTTGACAAAATGGTATCTTTCCTTTCAAAATCATGGTAATCACCTGAAATAGGTACTAGTAACCTAGTTGTGGAGTTATATTCAACATGTTGTTTTGTTGCTCAACAACTTTCAATTCAGTCACTTACCTACTCACTCACTTATTCATTCATTAATTCATATTTTTATTCAAAATATTTGTGATGTATGCAATATCTACAACATATTATGTTAGGCTTTGAGAGTTGAAATCAGGAATCAATCTGTTTATTCAGTTTCAAACCAGTCAAACTTATGAAAAAATTATTTTATAGAGCTAGAAAAAAAGTAATAATAATTTAATTGGAAGAACAAAAGCTCAAAGATATCAAGAGAATTAATAAATGCAAAAGAAGGTAGTCTACCCATACTGGCTCTCAAACTATTGTAAAGTGGTAATCCTCAAAATAATCTAATGTTGGCTATAAAATAGAGTGATGGATCAGCAGAATAGATTAGGTACAAATTACATTATAATAAATGACCACAGTAATCTAGTGCATGATGAACCCCAAAGTCCAAAGAGAAACTCATTATTTTACAAAATCTTCTGCGAAAACTAGAGAGCAATATGGCAGAAACTAGCTATAGATCAACATCTTACACTATGTATCAAGATAAGGTCAAAGTCGGTACATGGTTTATACACAAAAATGTGATACCATAAAGCAAATTAAAAGAGCATGGGATAGTTTATCTGTCATATTTATGGACCAAAGAAGTTATAAATGGCTTTACAAAATGTAAAATAGATGCTTTTCATTATATAAAATTAAAAAGTTTTTGCATAAGCAAACCCAATACAACCAAAATTTATAAGGAAAACAGAAAACCAGAAAAAAGATTTGTAACAAATATCTCTGATAAAGGCCTTATTTCTCTAAAATATATAGAGAGCTGAGTCTAATTTATAAAAAAGGCAAGTCATTCTTCAATTGATAAATGATCAAAAGATATGAACAGGCAATTTTCAAAGAAATTAAAACTAACTATAATCATATGAAAAATGCTTTAAATCACTATTAGAGAAATGAAAATTCAAACAACTCTGAAGTATCACCTCACACCTATCAGATTGACCAACATGACAAAAAGGAAAATATTTTGATATTGGAGGGTATGTGGGAAAACTGGGACACATGCATTGTTGATAGAGTTGTGAACTAAGCCAACTATTCTGGAAAGCCATTTGGAACTATGCCCAAAGAGCTAAAAGATTGTGCTTATCCTTTGATCCAGCAATATCGCTGCTAGGTCTACATCCTAAAAACATCCAAAAAAAAAAAAAAAAAAAAAAAAAAAAAAAAAAAAAAAAAAAAAAAAGGAAAAGGACCTATTTGCACAAAAATCTTTATAGCAGCTGCTTTTGTGATAGCTAAGAACTGGAAATTGAAGGGATGCCCATCTTTTTCTTTTTTATTCAAATCTTCTGATACAAAATGACTAATCTGGAAATGTTTTACATGATGGTACATGTATAACTTAGGTCTGATTTCTTACCATTTGAGCAAAGGGGAAAGAGAAGGAGAGAAAGAGTGAGGGATAGGATTTGAAGCTCAAAACTTTAAATAAAAATATTTTTTTTAAATTGGGGGAAAATAAATCAAGAATCACAGGATTTTAGCAGGATCATTAGTTTAATTCTCTCTAGACAATTCACTTAATTTCTCTGAGACGGTTTTCCCATCTGAAAGATGGGTATAGTAGAAACTTTTATCTTCCAATGTTGGGATGGGGCTTAAATTGAGATAATATATTGCCAAGGGTTTTCAGACCTTAAAGCTATCTAAACACTGGTACTATTATCCAGAAGGTGATAACGAGCACAATTTAACCTTTGCTTGATGACTAATGATCATTATAAAAGGGTCATCAGTTATTGTACTTTTCTCTGATAGGGTGACGCCCTCGGGGACTGTTGTTGTATGTGGAGGACTCTTTGCTGGGACACTAAGTGATTTCATACTGCTGGGCTTTTAGTGTGGAGACTTCTGCTTTCCCTCTCATTCTTTTCTTGCTGCTAGCCTGCCTAGTGTCTTATATATAAGGCAAAATATATGCCTTGGCCAGTCACTCTTCTAATTTTTGGGGGCTTAGGAAATTAGATCACGAAGTTGGTTAGAATTATGTGGAAAAAGCAGAGTACTTCCAAGGGAGGGCTTCAGAGACTCTTGTACCTAGACTTTGAAATATCCATTTTGCTTTCTCAGAGACCTTTGTGTTTATTTTCAAGTTCTCTACTGTCTATCTTTTGGATTGTTGAGGATTGCTGGATAAATGAAAATAATAATAACAACTAACATTCATGCAGCATCATAAAACTTGCAAAACACTTTCTATATATTATTCTCACAGCATCCCTGTGAGATTGGTGCTATCGTTATTTCTATTTTATAGATGAGAAAATTGCAGCTGAAAGATACTGATTGACTTGCCCAGGATCACACAACTACTAAGTATCTGAGATAGGCTTCTATAACTTTGTACAAATCCCAGTTATTACTATGGAAGAGTAAAGAAGGATTTCATATTCAGCCCATGTAAAACATCACTGGAAGGAATATTTTAAAGTCCTGTTTAAAAAGTAAGCCACCTTTCTACTAGTGAAGAAACAAGCTACGCTTTCTTTTGGTGGTTTTGTTTTGTTTTTTTCATGTCATGACTGGGAATTGAATGCATTTATTCTTAGATTTCTTATATTAAAACTTCCATTGGTTCTTGGATTTGATATGGAATTAACAACAATCACAAAAACTACTCTTATTGTATGATTAAAGTACTTGCTTGCAGAATGGCAATACTTGATCCTTGTGTGGAAGAGTTACATGAAGCGATTCAAGATGTGAATTCTCACAACAAGCTTTGAATGCCTCTTTTTTCTCTTTTCTTTAACCTTGATTTTGGCTATTTTCCAAATGCAATTTTTTTTGATAACCTTTAAGAGCAGTGTTTTATGGCTTTTGAAATATCTGGCTTTTTATTTTTCTCTCTTTCTGGGCTACAGCTATCTTTGGCTAATAGTGATCTCATACCAAAATACACTAACTACCTTTGGCCTGTTTGGGATCTGTGGACAAAGATCATTGAAAGGCGTGTGGATGGATATTTAGAACTCATATAAATTCCTATGCATTTATCAAATATAGTATTTGTTCCCTTCAAAGCAGAGCACAGATGTCCAAGTCTACGGGAAGAGGCTTTTCCTAGCTTCCATTGTTAGCACTCTCTCCTCATTGAAAGCATTCTATTACTTTTTACATGTTTTGAGTTTACCTGCTTTTATCATGTTGATTCTTTCCTTACCCTCACAAGTAAAATGCAGTTTTCCTAAGGACAAAGAGATTTTGTTTTTGTTTTCAGTCCTCAGTGCCTCAATAAGGGTCCTTGTACATGGTAGACACTAATAGATGCTTGTTTGATTACAAGTTATCTGGATTTTGAATGATTGGTGCTGAAATCCCATCCTAGCTTTATTGCCAACTATTTGTGCTTCCCTTGGCCATGTCACTTCCTTCACCATTTAATGATTTTATTTTCTCATTCATAAAAGTTGTTTGGACTAGATAATCTCCCTTTTAGCTATTTTATGCTCTCATGCTAGGATCTTCTTAAATTGTGACTTCTCTCTTTAGAGATATGGGATAAGCCCAATCACTAGAACAGGGTTTCTTAACCTAGAATTTATGAGCTTTTAAAAGATATTTTGATAATTCAATTTCAATATAATTGGACTCCTTCACAATCATATATTTTATTTTATGAATTTTAAAACATTGTAAAAAGGGATCTATAGATTTGCTAAATTGACAAAGAGATCCATCCATACTACATGAAAGCCAAGGACCTTTACCCTGGAGACAGGTCAAATATTGGTATATATATATAATAATAAGTAGTGACCACATCATTCTGTAGAATGGTTTGCAATGTTGTACTGTGTTAAAGTTCCCTCAGAACTAATTCTCTGGGTCTATTTGGTTATTATTATTATTGAAAGAAGTCCGCTAATGACAATTCACTCAATATTCTACATCTCCCCCACATACACTGTGTTGTGTGTGTGTGAGACAAAGATAAAATACTATATATGTTTCCTTCAGAGAAGGGTGTGGAATTTAAGGGTGATATCAAATTAGAAATAATGATAGCAGGGAGAGGCACCCAATTAAGGTACTACTGTGGCCACCAAAGGACAAAGACAAGAAGCTCACCCCAGCAGTTGGATATTTGATGCACCATTTCAGGCTATTTTCTTTGTGGATGCCTGTGGCAGGTATGTTTCTTTTGTGTTAAAAATGACAGCTTATAAAATAACAACATAAAGGTATGCCTCTGACAGGGAACGAGCTAGGAGAGGATAGAAGAAAAGTAAAACCAAGGTATCCAGAGAAACCTGTAATGGCTAACTTTTGACTTTCTTCTTTTACATAATGGTTAACTATGAGAAGCAGTTTACTAAAAGGCCGTTATGCTTCTTTTGGTTAATAAAATCAGAATCAGAGTGTAGAAGACAAACTTTGATTATGATGCCTGACTTCCTTTAATTACCTTATTTTTAAGGTAAATTAATTATCTTAATGATTTTGAAAACTTTGAGGGTCCACAAAATAGCACTCCCAGATACCTTAGAGTTTATAAAACCAATATGCATTTGTGAATTTTAGTGTGTGTGTTATGAACTAGGTGGTTGGGAAGAATGGGGAGGAAAGTTAGTAGGGAGGAAGGGAGAACTTGGGAAATGGAAAGTAAGTGAAAAGATATATAAAATCACCAGGCCTTCTGATTCTGTACAGATGTGGTGAAGGCTGTTTTGTTCTGAAAAAGCCAGGAAAATCAGGCTGACTTCAGTTTTCTTTGGAGAATATGTGTAAATATTGTTTGACATATGCACAATTACAAACAAGCAAGCTAGGAGTAAGGGGAAAATAGGCATGACCAAAAAGTAGCATATAAGAGAGTAGAATAACGCTCTTTGGGATAGTTTTAGTAGTTTCCTATTGGGAATAGTTTAAGTTGAACAGCCTATGTGGGCCATTACAGGTTTACAGTGTTTTTAATTTTCTCTCTGCTATGCACTTGTTGCTTTTTATTCAGATAAAGAATTTGATAGTGCTTTATCAGCTTCTCCATATTTATGCATATGGAGCAATGCTGTTGGATGATTAGTTAAAGTGGGGGCTGAAGGCCAAAATTCATGGTTCACTTCCTGGTTCATTGCTTGCCATAGGATATTGAAGAAAAAACAACATCCCTTACTTTCTCTGAGCTTTGGCTTTTTTGTATATAAGAGATAAACAATTCCTCTATGTTACTATCATTGGGTAGGAATCATTCTTCTTCCTTCTTCCTTCATTCCATTCATCCATTCTACAAACGTTAAGTATTTACTCTATGTAGAGCACTACTCTAGTTATTGGAGGAAATAAAAAGTTTGAATGAAATGCTATTCCTGTCCCCATGGAGTTTTTAGTCTTGTGAGGCAATAATATACAGTTAACTATACTGTATAGTATATTGTAATAAGGGAAAAAACCTATTGAATTTAGACTCAAAAGTTCTGAGTTTTAATTATGATCCCAACACAGATAGACTAGAGCAAAACAGTTTCTCCAAGCTCAGTTTCCTTAGTTTTAAAATTAGGAATAGGAATTTCAAAAACTTTTTTTTTCCAGTGCTAAAAATCCCATGAAGAGTACACAAAAACATCCAGGAGAAAATATAAACACCATAAAGAAGATGCTGCCATGTTTTTAGTTTTGTATCTTCAATGCTAAACGTTAGTGTTTTTAATATATATAGACCTACATAATCAGTTTTTGTTGAATTAAATTGGAATGGATAAATGTTTATTGAATTGAATAAATAATAATGTTAAGAGTTGAATAAATAAATGAGTAGATTGGCAAGAGTAAGATAATGTACAGGGGCTATAAAACAACGTTCACATGTATTTACTTGGAAGGGAAAATTAGTTTGGGGCTATAGGATGAAAAGAGTAATAATAGTTCTAATTTCTATAATATTTTAAAGTTCATAAAGTATTTGGTTCACAGCTCTGTGTAGAAGTTGTCTTAGTCCCTTTTTATAGATGAAGAAACTGAGCTGCAATTAAATTACTTGCACAGGATTACAATGTCAAAGTCAGTATTTTAATCCAGGTCTAATGCTCTTCCCACTCTGCCAGACTGCATCAGCCCAGTGTGACAAACATTGTTGAAAACACTTACTATGTGTGCTGGATAATTGCTAGATGTTGGAGATTTGAAGACAAAAACTGAACAGTTTTTGCCCTTAGAGAACTGATTACTTCTGATGGATATAGCATTCTCACAAATATGATGCAAGATGATGTGGGAAAATGAAATGAGCATCAATGGGAAGAATGAGAGTTTGAGGATGAGGACATCCCATAGAAAAGGTGCCATCAGCAGAGCCTCCTGGGCTTGTACATCTCATCTCCTTTTACAAATATAGATATGAAGGGAGGTAGAGGAAGAGATTAGTTGGAGGTCACTTGGGGTTGGGATTGATGGTTGGAGGCATTAGATTACTTTGGGAAAACTATATTTGGGAATACCCATATTCTGGCATCTCTTCAGACCACAGTATGGGGAGGGCAGCCCACCTTTTTAGGTTAAAAGGATCAGCCTATGTCTCTAAAAGAATGACTTCTGCAGAAGTCTCATGAGCCTCTACTCAAAACACACACCCATGTCACTGAAAAAGAGAGAAAGAAGCAGTTTTGTTGTGCAAAGGCTTTCACTTACCCTGCTCTGCTTTTTTGTTTCCCAGGAAGGAAGTAGGTTGTGCTCATTTAATTTATTTGGACATCAAACTTCTTAAATTTGAAAGGAAATCTATGAGTTTTTTCTCACACCAAAATCTCTCATGGTTGGCATTTATGTGGCAATTTAAGGTTTGGAAAATATATTATAGATATTATCTCATTTGAGCCTTACTACAACCCTATGAGGAAGGTACCATTGTTATTTCTCTTGTTTTACAGATTAAGAAACTAAGGATTAGAAAGATTAAGTGGGGGCGACTAGGTGGTGCAGTGGATAGAGCACCAGCCCTGAAGTCAGGAGGACCTGAGTTCAAATTTGTCCTCAGACACTGAACACTTCCTCGCTGTGTGAGCTTGGGCAAGTCACTTAGCCCAGCAAAAGAAAAAGAAAGAAAGAAAAATTAAGTGAAGGATAAATTATAGTCAAAAGTAAATTTGAGAGAGATTTGAATCTAGTCTTTCTTGACTTCTACACTATTATCCATTAAGCCTTACTACTAAGGCCTAACATGTAATAAGCCAAAAGAGACAAATAAATGTTGTTTTAGGCAAAGGTCTTTCCCCCCCCCGCCCCCTTTCTTCAATGGGATTCCATTCTAGCTTTTCTTTATATTGGGAAATCATTTATTCCTCATTTCTGAAAGAAATAATTGCCAATTGCCTTCCTGCATTTTGAGCCTTTGTCTCATTTCAATTCTTGTCATAGTGACAAAATATTTGCCTTGGTGCTTAGCTGTGGAAACCTCTCCTTCTAGGGCTGGCTGGTTTGGAGCCTATGCTTTGGGTGGAGAGAAAATTCATATTTATTTTGTTCTGTGCGTGCATACTCAGGCACTGAGATTTAAACAAGGAAATAAACTAACATTACACTTTTGAGCAGGTGGCCTGAAAGGAGCTAATAAACAAAGAGCTTGAAGTACTCTCATGCCTTTGGTTTTTATTGATCTATTTATTCACCTTTCCTTCTTTCTTCTTCTTCTCTTTCTCTAAAAAAAAAAAAGTGAAATCTTCTCTCTCTAAGAACAAACACCAATGTCCTCTATAACTCTAGGTCTGACAAGCTGACTTTATTTCTTCTTATAAAATGTTTCTTCGTAAATTGCTTTTAAAAGCTTTATTTTTCTGAAAGATAGCCTCCCCTGAACCCTAATCTCATTTTGTTGTTGTTTGTTTGATTTAAATAGAATATAGTGAGAGTTAAAGTGTTTGAACCATTAGATCTGGAAGCTGAGAAGTCTCAAGAGTAGTAGTTGTATTATTGTTATTGTTATGAGTTGTTTGTTATAATTAGTGGTGGTGGTAGTCACAGTGGTGATAGCAACTTCCAATTCTGTTGTTCTCTAAGGATAACAGTGCTTTCTTCACAACAAGGTAGATTGTGTATTCATCCTTTTTTTACAGATGAAAAAAACCGAGATTGAGTGGTAAAGAGAGACAATGTGACGGTAACTAGAACACACTGAATTGGAGTCCAGAAGACTTGGGATCTTCATTTTTTTAGAATACTTACTTTCCATATGACCCTGGAGTTTTTGTGCCTCAGTTTCCTCATTTGTAAAATGTGAATATGGCATGGTAGATAGAATAATGGGCTTAGAGTCAAGAATAATTTCACTACTCAGCCTCAGTTTCCTCAACTATAAAATGGGAGATATCCTTAGCTGACCAGATTGTTGTGAGGATCAAAGGAGGTAACAAATAAAGAACTCTAAAGCACTATGTAAAATGAAGTATCATTATTACCTATTTGGGAGATATAGTATCACTGTTTTATTCCATGTTCACTTCTAAAAGAAGAGCTGTCTAGCCATTCCTTAGCACAGGTTTGGGAGCTTATTTGGTTTTATATGGGATTTGCTAAGAAAAATGCGGAATGTAGAGATGAATTTAGAGTGACAATCTCCTTTCTTTTTTTCCAGTAGTGCCCAAGCAGAATATTAGGCTCTTAGCCCTAATAAAAAACTGCTTTGTAACCAGACCTTTCAAAAATCTTATCCTTGCATATACTACTCCCTCCTTCTTTTGGGCATATTCTTGCCTGAGATAGTAACTCCCTGGAAATTGTTGTTCTTTTAATCATTTGATTTAGTCATTTTAGTCCAACTCTTTGTGACCATCTATTGGGTTTTCTTGGTAATGATACTATTCCCTATTTCCTTCTCCAGAGGATTAAGGCAAATAGAAGTGAAGTGACTGGTCGGGAATCACACAGCTAGGAAGTGTCATATTTGAACTCAGGTCTTTCTGACTCCAGGTCCAGCACACTATCCATTTAGCCATCCAGCTGCATTCTAGATAAAAATAGATTCTTTCCATTACACATGTCTGGGTTGCACCTGTAAATTAACTGGGACAGATTTCTAATGCAGTTTTCTCCAAGCCAATGTGCTCTTGCCTTGGATTACCCTCCTGCTTGCTAACTCATGAGAATACAAGCTGATTTGAATATTAGCCTTAAGCAAACCTAATTAGGAAAATGAATCTCAAGCAGGAAACTCCTCCCCCTCCCAACAAGAGTACCTGATAAATTATCAAAACTAGATTGAAATAAAAATGTTTTGTGGATTATCTACTCATATGGAAGGTAGGATAGCCTAGGAAAGGAGTTCCCAGCCCAGAACCTGAGTTCTTGTTCTTTGCTAAGTTATTTAGTACTCGTGTGACCTTGGCCAATTTATTGAACCCTTCTAGGCTTCAGTTTCATCATCTCTAAAGAAGTGGATGTGATCAAGAGTTCATGGATTCCAGAGATAGATTTTTAGGGGATTTTTGAACTTGTTTGAGGGAACAAACTATATTTTTATTGGAATATAATTTATTTCTTTTATAATCACACACACACATATTTTCATTTAAAAACATTATTCTTAGAAGGGATCCATGAGTTTCACCAAACAAGTCAAAGAGGTTAATGTTACTTAGATAAGGTTATCTCTAAGGCCCTTCATGATGGTCCCTTGATTCCAAAGGAATTTTCTCCTATTTTGGAATATCCCTGTCATTACTTGTTTCCTTTAATGAAGGCAGATCAGGGAGGATGGTGCAGTGAAGAAAATGCTGGATTTGGTGTCAAAAGAAATTTAAAATTCAAATTCTGGCTCTGCTATTTACTAACTATAAATATTCTCTATACTTTCTGGACTTGGGAATTCTTTTATTAAAATATTTTTATTTATTTTTTAAGTGTTTTCCAATCACATGGCAAAGTTTTTGTCAATCACTGAAAAAAAATTTGAATTTCAAATTTCCTCCTTCTTACCAC
The DNA here is from genome assembly GCF_048593235.1 of Sminthopsis crassicaudata. Classification (NCBI taxonomy): domain Eukaryota; kingdom Metazoa; phylum Chordata; class Mammalia; order Dasyuromorphia; family Dasyuridae; genus Sminthopsis; species Sminthopsis crassicaudata. The sequence continues at coordinate 201,074,285 of NC_133622.1, forward strand.
TCTCCCATCTCTTAAGAAGGCAAACAATGTGATATTGATAATACATATAAAGTCATTCAAAACATGTTTCTGTATTAGCCATGTTACAAAAGAAAACACAAACAAAATAAAATAGCAAAAATAAAGTTTTAAAAAAGTATGCATCACTTGCATTCAGAATTCATCAGTTCTGTCTTTGGAGATGGATAACATTTTTGATCATTGGTCCTTTGGAATTGTCTTAGATCATTGTCTTGATCAGAACAGCTAAAATTTTCACAGTTGATCATCATTACACTATTGCTTACACAGTTATATACCTTGTTCTCCTGATTCTACTCACTTTAATTTGCATCAGTTTATGTTTTCCCTTTTTTTTGTTGAAGCCATTCTTCTCATCATTTCTTATAGCACAATAAAGTTCTATTGCAATCATACACCACAACTTGTTCAGCCATTCTCCAATTGGTGGGCACCCTTCAATTTCCAATTCTTTGCCAACACAAAAGACCTACTATAAATATTTTTGTGCAGATAGGTCCTTTCCCCTTTTGAAATCTCTTTGAAATACAGACCTAGTAGTGGTATTGCTGGGACAAAGGGCACATACAATTTTATACCCCTTTTGACATAGTTCCAAATTGTTCTTCAGAATGGTTAGACTAGTTCACAACTCTATGAACAATGCATTAGTTGCCCAATTTTCCTCCATTCCCTTTAGCCTTTGATATTTTCCTTTTCTGTCATGTTAGCCAATCTGATAGGTGTGATATGATATCTCAAAGTTGTTTTAATTTGCATTTCTCCAATCAGTAGTGATTTAGGGCACTTTTTAAATGTAACTTTGGATAGTTTTGATTTCTTTGTCTGAAAACTTCCTATTCATATCCTTGCTCTTAATTTCCCTCTTCCCCCTCTGTTTCCTATTTTCCTTATAATTTTGGCTGCATTAGTTTTGTTTGTGCATCCCATATTCATACAATCAGAATTATCCACTTTATTTCCTGTGATTCTCCCATTTTATTTTTCACAATCCCTGACTTTGAGCTTTCTAAGCTCTCAGTTCCTCTATCCTATTAAATAAGGGAATTAAACTAGAATGACCTGTATGATCGCTTCCAGCTTGAAATCTATGATCTGAGATTAGTTTTCTAAGGTTCTTTCATATTCTAAATCTATGACCCTGAAATTAATTTAGAAAATGTATGACTCTAGTATCTCAGTGAACTTCTCAAAAACTCTTCAGTGTTTTATATCATGTACTATAATCTTTTAGACCAGGAACCATAGGATCTGGGTCTTAGTCCTGACTGCCATTATTCTTAGAAGGGATCCATGAGTTTCACCAAACATGTCAAAGAGGTTGATGTTCCATGGATAAGGTTATCTCTAAGGCCCTTCATGATGGATCCTTGGGCCAAATTTCTTTTCCATTTTGGTTCTCAGTTTGCCTGTATGTAAAACAAAGCAGTTGAACTAGATGATCTCTGAGGTCTCTTCTGGGTCCAAAATCTTATGACTCTAAATAAATTGTCTCTAGAGAGTAACAATTTAGACTGGGTAGGTATAAAGGATGCTGATGTCATTGCTAATTTTATTATGTGTGTAACCTTTCTGTGGGAGGATAGGCTGGTAAAAAGTCTGTGTGGGCTGGTCAATTTTCAAAAGGCTAGAATAAATGTTGGATCATAATAGTTAGGCTTTTGCTTTTAGGGATTCATTTTTCATATTAGTTGGTAAGATGTGTCCATTTTCCAGTATGAGCTATTTCTGAAATTGAGACATAGTGGTTATTGGACACTTCACATCATATATCTTACCTTTTAAAATGGTGTTTAAAAGGAAAGATATTATATGATGAAAAGTGATAAAAATATTATATGATTTTAAAAATTAGTAATAGGTAATTGGCTGGTCTAAAAACAAATCTATAACTTAAAAATGTACCCCTGCTTTCTTTACTTTAAGAATAGAGAAGAAGAGAGGAAGAGGAAAAAGGAGAGAGAAAGGAAAATAGAGAGAAGAAAGGAAAGACAGAGGAGAAGAGAAGGAGACCAGAAGAGCAGAAAAGAAGTAGAGGTGGCAGTCAGAAAAGGGATAAGGAAGAGAGGAGTGGAGGAAGAAGGGTGGATAGAAGTATATATGTGTGTGTGTGTGTGTGTGAGACAGAAAGAGAAGGAAGGAGGGAGGGAGAGATGGAGAGAGGGAGGAAAAAAAGAGGAAGGGAGAAAAAAAGAAAGAAAATGAATCTTCTTTTCAAATATTTGCCTGGCCTTCAAAAGCTATTTGCCTTTTCTGTTTGTTGGATTATTTGGGGCACAGTTTTGCACATAAGAAGATGATAACTGTACAGAATAGTGAACATAGTATAGCAGGCTAATTCCATGGCTACATGATTTAGGATTTTTAGCTTTTAAAAAAATCCTCACTATTTTATTATAAACAACATATCTCATAGGCATCTGTCTCATGATTTAGAACATTTGAGTTATAAGGGCTGTGCTAAACAAGAAAGTAACAGGTTAAGTATGTAGGGGTGCCAGGTTGGAAAAGGAAGACAGAGATGTTAATAAGGCACTATCCTTTATTTCTGCCTTTTCCAGGAGAATGATGAATCCCCTGTGTAATATCTGGTATTCCAAGGAAGTTGGCTTTAAATATTCCATTGAAATACATTCTTTGATCACATTACCTCACTTCCTTCTCCCTTGCTGCCCTGGTATGAGAGAGAACAGAGTTCTAGGGCTATGTTCAAGCTGTTCTTTTACAGTACACACTGTAAAATTACACTCAACTGATAAAAGTTGAGCTCCCTTAGAAGGTGTGGTTCTGAATATAATTGAAGATATTCCAGAGTCATTTTATTTTAGAATCTTCCATGTTTTAAGGGAGGTAGAGCTTTTAAGTTTCCCCAATTTGCCTGTTTGTGATCCCAGAGTTCCTGTGTAATGGAGACATGTACATGATACTTCTAGTAAGGGAGAATATGCCTATTATGAATTAGACCAGTATGGAATAGTGTATTGTTTGGAGATAGCAAAGTAAGATAAAAGTATAGCTGGCCGGTGAGTCACAGTCATTGGTCAAAGATGGACAGTTCTGCCAACTGAGTAATTAACAACTACACCTGGGATTAAAAATTAAGCTTTAACTGATGATAAACTAATTTCTTTGAGTGAGGGCCTGACTTTATAATATTCATGATATATACTAGATAGAATGCATGCTTAGTTACAATGGGATCTAGGAATAAACATCTGCCACACCAATTACTTTTGACTGTAATAAGATCAGATCCACAGTCAATGGAAAGAAGCATACACACTGAAAAAGCAAAGGGGATAAAAAGCTCATTCTACTCAGATTATGATATGCAATTGGACATACTGCCTATCTAGCTGATAAATCAATATATCTTTTTATCTCTTCATCTATCATCTACTTATATTTCTATCTAATATTTTATGTATTATATAAATATCAACATAAATGTGTGTATTATAGATTTATGTATATATCTATGATACACACATATGGCTATGAAACAGATATAGATGTAATTATAGCTATGATATAGATCTTAGATAAGCACTGCAAGGAGCTAAACTTAGAATTAAATGGGAGAGGAAAAGGTTGAATAACGTTTTGAAAACAGAGCAAGTGCTTTTAGTTATCTCAAACTTCTCTCTGCTGGAAAAAAGTCATCTTCCTAACACCATTTTCTTCTTGGTGATGCTCTTTGGCTGTGCATTTGGGGACACCATGATCTCAGAAGAATCAAAATTGCAGGTGAGCCATATTTTCTGTGTATAAGTAGGTTGCAGCTTAACTAGTGATGACTTGGGCCTGTGAAATCTCATAAAAATTAACAGAGTTGTGCACAGACTGAGAAGAGATGACCCTAATGCCATATTAACAACTATCTGCTAATAAATGAACCAGAAGGGCACCTCTAATGCTCTACCCTCTCAAGAGGGGTTACTGGGGAGAACACAGAGGAGTATCTCACAGGATAAGGAGTAGATGGGCTAAGATCTTCATGGAAGGACTCCATAGTAGTACTAAAATGAGTTTCTTCTACTTATTTACTATGTGCTTTCTTACTTGAAAGTCTCAGAGTTAGACACATGCCATAAAACTCCAACAATCCTGTGCAATTAAGTTGTGTGATGCCAGGCTGTGACAATACAAGACCCATCAAATAAGCCCACAGGTGTGACGGATGTCACCACATCCTTTACTTGTAAGTCCCAACAAGTGCACCTAACAATTGGGGAAGATTCTCTAAATATCCAGCAACAGTGAACAGAAGGAAGCCTGAGGGACTAAACTATTATATGGCCCAGACTATTACATGATCTAGTTACAAAGCTAGTGTATGTCTGAGACAAAACTTGAATCCAAGTCTTCCTGATTCCAACAGTAACTCTGCCCATTCAACCAATCAGCAAATATTAAACAACTATTGTGTGATAAGCCTTAGAGATATAAGCACAAAGAAAGAACCAATCCCTATCTTCAAGAAACTTACATCTCAATGGGGGACAAGTAAGTGTATGTATATTTGTGTCCCCTACATGGATGGGCCATGCTTAGGGTAAAGCCATGGTGATGAAAGATGGGCTATTGTGTGGATGCTTAATAAAAGCAAATGAATTGAATTGAATATAGTGTCAGAGCTGGAATTTCAATCCAGCTCTTCTAAGGCTGAGTTCAGTGTTCTTTCCATTATACTTTATGGTGACTATGGGAAAGCAAAAGAAACACAGTCAATTCAAAACTGGACATTGATGCATTAAATAAACTATAATTCCATCTCTAAATACTGATAACATTAGGGAAACAAAATCTCAAATATAATAACTTCAGTTTTTTGATAGAATTATATCCCCATAATTCTCCCCTCTCTTTCTCTTTTCTCACTCATATCTATATGTATATATATGCACGCACACACATGAACACTCAAGCATACCACTGAAAATAGTACATTGCTCAATGCTATCCCCCCTCCCACTGTTCTTGATGAATAAATCCACAGAAGATGACATCTGTGAAGTTAAAAGTGCTTGAGATGTGTCTGTGGCAAGTTCTGAACATGTTTCACTTTTAATAATGTGAGCTTGTATATCATAAGAAAAAAATAAAATGAAATGTCTTCAGAGTGTGAGGGGAAGCAGCAAGGGAAAGGGTATTTACAGACCAGAGCCTTCTTTTCACAGATTTTTGAAATTTTTCCTGTGCTATCCTAAAACCAGCTATCTGGTTCAAGAAAGTGATGTCCAATTTAAGGCGCTATGGAGGCTGTTCTCTATCTATGGACAAACCTTTCAATGATAGGGAGATAGAATCCTAGAATGCCAGAACTATAAGGGATTGTAGAGATTACCTAATTAGAAATAGAAATTAGATGATCTCTAATTTTCCAGATTGAGAAACTGAGACCTTTAGTAGCTAAATGACTGTTAAATTACTATTAAGTAGCTTGTTATTGTTAACTTTAAGTAACTAGGATTCAAATCTAAGTCTTTTGCCTTTAAAACGAATCCTTTTATTTCAAGGGTTTAGCAAAATGCTATAGGAATTTAATAATTACTTATTCATTGAATGAGTGATTCCTGTACTCCTTAGAGGCTGCCATTTGCTCCTCCCCCAACATTTTAATCTCTGTTCTCCATGTTATTGATTTCTCCTGGTTCTCTTTTCCAACAAGAAATGTCTCTTTGTTAGAAGTGAGTGCAAAGGATAATGCATATGTACTGTCAAAAAAAAGTTATAATAATAAAATTAATAAAAATAAATAAAAATAAAACATAGCTTCAAAATGTGATCAATAAAAGTTATACCTATTTGATGAAAAAAAAATATTTACGTCTCTTTGTACAGTTCTATTGTGTAAAGCAAGAAATACTGTGCAGAACTCTATAATCTGATTTCTTTAAAAGATTTTTATGTTGGGGGCAGCTAGGTGGCGCAGTGGATAGAGCACCAGCCTTGAATTCAGGAGGACCAGAGTTCAAATCTGGTCTCAGACACTTAACACTTCCTAGATGTGTGACCCTAGACAAGTCACTTAACCCCAATTGCCTCAGCAAAAAAAAAAAATAATAAATAAATAATAAAAAAATAAAGATATATATAGATAGACATATCTATATGTCTATATATATATATATATATATATGTATATATATATATGTATATGTATATATATTGCATATTAGAAATAGGAAGTGAAAAGAGTCAGTCAGAAGTCCAGGAGCTGCTGCTCTATCTGATAAACTAAATTCACCCATTTCTCATGGAAGAATTTCCAAATGTTGATATGTAAGCACCACTAATCAATCTTTAAGTATTTATTTAATATTAAATATGTGCCTAGGAATATGCCAGACACTACAGAAGGAACAAAAACCAAAGCTTGTTCCTCAGAAACTAATTGAAGCAATGAGAGAATAAAGGAATATACAAATGACCAACTGCCAGATTGTATCATTTGGATTACAAATGCTTAAAGACTTTTGTTAGATGGTCACAGGAAATTCTCTTTAAGAGAAATGGTGCTAGTTATAATAACTTCATAGTTCATAGTCAGTACCATTATTCTGGAGCTTAGTCAAAGAGCTAATTCAAATTTAGTATAATATATGTATCAATAAGGGCCCATCTTTGGAGTCAGGAAGAGTTGAGTTCCAGTTCTGACTCTTGAGTCACAATAGTAATGTGGCCATTCATACCTCATGTATAACCAAACAACATAGTAAGAGCGTTGATTTACAAATGACCCACCCTTATCCATTGGTAGAGGGCTGTCCACATTGATGAAATTGCATCTCTTCTCCCAAATATGTATGCAAAGAGATGCCAACATGAAGCTCTGAACAGCTTGTATTTGAGTATTATCCACTGGGAAAACCCCCAAATCCTTCAACGGAAGCTGACAAAGAGTGAAAATTCCATATGTGTTTATAAATATACACATATGTATACACATACACACATGTATACAGACAGTTCTCTCCATATATATATATATATTTAATATGTAAACACACAACACCATTTTGCACCAATTTTCTCCTGATGATGCTCTATATTTGAGAATTATGAATCATCATTATCTCTGAATGGAAAATTACAGGTAACCCAAAGAACAAAGGAATGTTGTCTGATGGATATAAGTAAGCTGGAGTGAGCTACCATTAATATTTTTTTAAAGTGCTTTTCAAACAATATTAGTATTACATCTATTTTATAGACAGGGAAACTGGGGTTCTGAACCATTCAAATAATTTATCCACAATTCCACAGCTAGTAAGGTGTTAAGGTCGGGTTTAAAGCCAACCCTCAGGGATCCTAGAGCATCCGTCTGGCTGCCATCCCACTTTTTCAGCTTCTTGATATACTTGAATGAGGTAGTGATTTAAAAGACATTACTAAGAACATATGTGATATAAATATATAAAGAGGTTTTTAAAGCAATCATGGAATGAGAATAAAGGATAGTAGACATATATGTAATCCTTTAAGGGTTACCAAGTATAGGTGGGCAGTCTAGGTATATGTGTGTGTGTGTGTGTATTTGTTATTAATTTTTTCTTTATTTTTTTTCTATTCTGAATTTAACAAATAATTTAGCAAATTTCCCATTTACAGAGGAGAACTGGAAAAATTTCACATATATATGCATATATATCTTGCTTTGAATAATAAAATCAATGTGTTATTTTCATACTTTGCTAATTGTTATTCTCTTCATTCTGTTCTCTTATGTGCATTTAAAAAAATGCTTCAAAGATCTTTTTTTTGGTAGGGGGCGGTTCTTCTTTTTGGAGGGCAACACTATATTACTAGCTTCAGTCTTCCAAATTCTATCCCCAACTGAAATAAAGAACTCAATTCAGAGTCGAGCAAAATTTACATTCTTCTACTGTCCAAAAAGATGTATGATGTCCTCAGTGGTATGTTTTACATTTAACAACTAGCTTTGCAAAAATGTTTGTAGGACACACTTCTAAGTTTAGTCTGTATTATTAATATTTTTTCCATCACTGTTTAAAGTCTAAACAATAAGCAGAACAATAATTCAAGCTCTTATTTGTGCCTTTTGCAGATTTCCAAGGCATAAATGCTCACATTGAAAATTTATAATTTAATAATTATCCCTTAAGAGCCAGTTCATTTGGCACTATTACTCCTGCTTTTCCTGCACTTTGATTCAATCTCCCTTCTATCAGGAGGTGGGCAGCATGCTTCATCATTAGAACTCTGGAATCATGACGAGTCATTGCATTGATCAGAATTCTTAAATCTTTCAAGTATTTTTTAAATATAATGTAATTAGAAATTATTCTATTGGTTTTGTTGATTTTGCAATGTATCAGTTCATACAAGTCTTTCTAAGTTTCTCTAAAACTTTTGTCTTTTGATATTTATTAAGACTCTTATTCTATTACATTCGTATGTTTTAATTCATTGTTTAGCTATTCCACTATTCATTGATTTTTTTGTGTGTGTGTGATGAATGACAGATCTTATTTTGGATTTGAAAACTAAATAGATTAATTTTAGGAGTTACTTCCTATTTCACATTTTTCTTAAACAAATAAACAATAAGTATTCATTGAGTGCTTGCTGTGTGAAAAACCTTCTGCTGAATACTGAGGGATCTGCAAAAATCATATTTCTTCCTCCATAAGGCTTACAGTCTGTCTGGTAGAGGAAGCCAGACTTTGAAATCAAATATAGATAATAAGTGTCTAGAGAGATGTGGAGAAAAGAGATGATTGTGGTCTGACGTGACTCGGAGATCCTGTGCAAATCACTTTCTTTGTGTCTCATTTTGCTTTTGTGTGGAGGACACTCCATACAAAGTACTCAAACAGGACCTAAATGGCCTCAAATGTGGAGGTCAAGGTACAATATGACTGACTGTGGCTGAACAGAAGGGACTATTTTACATAGTACCTACTTTGTACCAGGTATTGCCTTAAGTATTTGATAATTATTATCTCATTTGATCCTCACAATAACCTTGGAAGGTAGTGTGATTATTATCCCTATTTTACAGTTCAGGAAACTGAGGAAATCTGAGATTTGCCTAGGGTTACACAGCAAGTAAATATATGAAGCTGAATTTGAACCCAAGTCTTCCTGACTCCAAACCTAGTTTTATATTCAATGTTCCACCAACTGCCTTTCTGGCATAGTGAAGAGATCTCACTTAATTCTACCTTAAAAGAAGAGAAAGAGCACACAGGCAGAAAGAAGGGAACTGGGTCTCCTTGGGGGTAGCTTAATATCAGAAGAGTTTCTGAATATGAAGAACTAGGCTGTACTTTATAGGTTCATTTTTAAGAGTAATAGCTAAATGAAGTTAGAAAGATACATTTAGACCAGATTTGGGGAAGGTCTTGAATGTTAGGCTAAGGAATTTGGGGACTGGATTCTTAGGGAGTAGGGAAACATTGATTTTTTTTTTTAAACAAGTAAGTGACATGATGAAAGTGGCAGTTTAGTCAAATTGATCTGACTGTGTTGTTCGGGCCAGATTAATCTTTGTTTTAGTGAGATTAATCTGAAAGTGATGTGTGCCAAAAGGATTGGAAAGGCAAGAAGACCAGCTAGGGTCATCAGATCATATCATTTAGAGCTGGAATAGATTTTAGAAGTCATCTGGCTTAATCCCCTCATTAAAAAAAAAAAAAAAAAAAGGATTTTGTTAATTCATTTTCTTTTTTTTTCCTTTTCATTTTTCTAAAATATCATCCTGTAGAACTCTCCTTTATAAGGGTGAGAAATCAGTAAGCAAAAAACCCCAATCTTATCTGACAATGTATGCCACATTCTTTACCCATAGTCCATTTGCCTTTCTTTCAAGGGAATAATTCTTTTATACCGAGAGAAACAAAACAACAACAACAAAAAAAAAAAAAAAACAAACAAACAAACAAACAAACAAAAAAAAAAAAAACCTGAAGCTCAGGAAGCTATTGTAATAAACCAGATACTGGTTATTTAGATGCTAAGTTAATGAGCATAGTCAAGCAAAGCAAGGAAGTTCTGTGAAAGACTTTACAAAGAAGAATCATCATATTAGGACATAGCTCTACCCTGCATTATCCCTGGCATTCTTAGTAGTACTCTGTGATTTTTAGGAATTAGGTTGCCTGTCAGTAGGACTCTTGAGAATTCAAATTCTCAGCTGCATGACTCAGTGGCCCTGCACAAATCACTTTCTCTGTGCCTCATTTTACCTTCATGTAGTGTGTGGTACTTTTTCTCACACTCAAGACCAAAATGGCATCACAATGTGGCTGCCTGTGGCTATCAGAACAATTAGAGCTTGGAGGGCTCTATCACAGGTCGGGCACAAATAGTCCCTATGAACGTTTGGGATAGAGAAGATTGTCTAACTTTACTGAAGTACTTTGCTTAGAATGGTGAGGAATGGATAGGGTAATAATGGGTAAGTACGACCTCTGAAGAATCAAGGAAATAAAAGACTATAGAAATGCCAGTTATTTGAAGGATTTCTTTGTGGATAGTAGAAAATCATTAGATCTCAGATGCCCTTTGCACTTTCTAGGAAAGTAACTTTGGCTTTGAATTGGGAAACTTAAATGGATTCACTTTAGGAATAATTCCCTTCTCAATATTTTTAGCTTTCTCCTATCTCTGAAGGAGGGTTGTAGTAGGTTGTGTCAGGATTTCTTTGTTGTTGTTGTTGTTGTTGTTATTGTTATTGTTTAAGGGAGTGGAGTTTAGCAGTTTTTAGGGGTGGGGGACTGCTGGGATTATGTATTTGGGAGTTTCTGGATTCTTTCAGCCTGTGAAACTTCCCACCCATACTTTTTTTCTTGGTTGGCCTGTGGGGATTTCTTAGCTGCACAGCTCAGTCTTGGGAGGGCTCTAAGTGGTGGGCGAGGTTGGGAGCTGGATTCCGGGTTATTTATAGCATCTTGGGAGTGTTATCTGAGAAGAACCCTTGGTGTCCCCGGGCAGTTCCCCTCCCCCTCCCCTCCCTCTTTCTTCCCTCCCTCCCTCTTTCTCTCAGTGGTGTGGCTGGTTACCCATCACTGTCTGTGGTTTGGGGGAGGGGGGATCGATTCTTTTTCTTGTGCCTCAAGGGAGAAAAATGTGGTCACATAATGTGTCATAAACTTGTGAGTGATTTGGGCCCCAGTGGGATCTTTATAATGATCCTATTACCCAAGTCTTTATTCTGTAGGTTAATTTAGGGTGTGTGAAGGTGCTGGTATTTGGACAGCTTTCTCCACCCTTTTCATTTGTAGGTAGTTCTCTACCTGGGCACACAGTACAACTCTGCAGGGATTTAACATGAAAACAATAAGGCAAAAAATGGGGGGAGGGGGGAGGTGGCAACATTTTATAACCACTGAGTATGACTTCAGCTTAAAAAAAAAACAAAACCCAGCAACCAGAAAACACCTAAGGAAGCAGAACACTTGTGGGAAACATAACATAAAACCAAATCCTTTTAGCAGTCATATAGCCAGAGGACAGAGTATGGTCTCTTCTTACTTCTTCTTAGACTTGTATTGATGCTTTCAAATGAGCCAGTTATTCTAGCAAATCCCTGATTCTCATGCCTGCTGTGTGGGCAGAGTCCCGGCTCCAGGATTTATGGATTATTTGCCTTGTCTTCTAGTACTAAGAGCAAAGCCTTGTGAAGTAGACATCCTGGCTGTGTTACTCTCCTCCTGGTCTGGTCTTACTATGGGACTTTATAGAAAGTTAGTGGTAAAAAGGCCCTAAGGGATAACGTAATCCATCCCACCACCATGAGTCTAGAGGTTACATTCTCGTTCTGTCCATTCTTGGTTTTTATAGTTTAAGAATTTAAAAATTGAGAAGAGAGAAAAAACTTTAACATAAATGATGACTTGAAAGGATTTTCCTAAGAATGCTTCTGCCTAAACGTATTGATTACTATTAGCTAAATTCACCATTGTCCTTAGTTAGTGGATGAGTGTACTCAGTCTACTGTTCATCTTTTTGAATTGGTATTTCTTTATCATTGTTTTATATGACAGAATTATATGTAAGAGGCAGCTTGATGTAATGGATAGAGGGCTGGCCTTGGAATTAGGAATACCCAGGGTTGAGACTGACTTCTGACACCTACTAGCTATGTGATCTTGGGCAAGTTATTTAAACTGTCAGTGGCCAGGACAACTTCCTAAAATGTTAAGGTTAAAGTAACATATCTAAATCTGTGGAAGAATTTTCCACACTAGAAATTCTTGACACTGATGAAATTCTAAGTCCCATTTATACATATACATTCAAATTATTACATAAAACACATTGATATTGATTTTAGAAACACAATATATTACAAGACTATAATAGAACTGAATACATATTGACTAAGCACCTTCTGAATGGAGAGAGCACTGTGTTTAACTGTGAGGGATACAAAATTTAGATAAAATTAGAAATTATAGACAAGTAAACAACTACAATCTAATGAATACACACACACAGATAATGTCTTGTTAGATGGATACACAGATACTAATAATGCACAATTTCAATTCAGGTTGGGAACTTTGGTCGGTATTGGGAACTCCTTATAGCAACCTGGGAAGCTACCTGAGACTGAAAGTTTAAGTGCCTTGCCCAGAGTTACCTAGCTAATAAGTGTCAGAGGAAGAATATGATCAAGGTCTTCCCCATTCCCAATCCAATATTCTATCATCTAAGCCTCTCTTGATATACATTATGACAGGATAAATGAATTCTGGAGGGATAAGCTGACTTCCATGTCAGGTCCTAGGGGGAAAAGTCTATGTGAAAGAGCTGGCCCATTGTATTGGGCTTTTAAAGAAGAGTAGGGATCCAATAGATAGAAGTGACAAGACATAACATTCTAGGCATGTGGTTGAGTGTGATGAGTGAAGGAACGTCAGGTTGCCACTATGTTCAGATTTTTTTATGCACCTAGATGATTTCATTATTTCCTTCTTATATTTTAGGTTACTTTGATGTAGAAAAGGACAACATGGGTCCTTTCCAACTAAATTCTATCAGCTGGTTAGGTCCTGTATGGGCAACAAGTAGGAAGTAGGATTCCAGGCTTGGGGATGAGTTCACCTCCTTGTAGGAAAGATGACAAGCAGAAGTCTGTCTGGGTGAGCTCTCTCACAGCAAAGGGCATTTTAGTAATTACTCTAGAAGCTCAAGATGATGCTTGGTCATCCAATACCAATCCTATTGTCAAAAACCTCCTGGCTGATGCCTGCTTTAAAAACTATAACAAAAACCCCCAAACTCTTTTTGCAAGTGCCTATATATTCCAGCCACATGTTGGGTACATGAGAGACAGTGAGCACACTTGGTATGTACTCCCTGATACATCTCAGGGCTGGGATCTCCTATCCCCTCCACCACACAGTATGAAGACAGAAATTTCCCTACTTCCTGAACCCATAAAAGAGAAACAGTGCTTTGCTTGTCAGAGTCTGAAGCATCAGTAAGAAAGCTTTTTAGTTTTCTTTTTATAGGAACCAAAAAAACAAAACAAAGACCAAAAAAAGCAAGAACATCATCAGCGGGATGTCAACATGACACCAAACAGCATAATATATTGTGAGAAGGGATGTGGAAGCTGCTGTCCGTGGTTTCCAAAGGTATGGCATTTATACAGAGGCAAAGAGAGATGAAAGAGACAGGATGGCATAGGGTGGGAGAAGTAAGGGAGGGGAAAGAGAGAGAGACAGAGAGAGTCAGAGAGACAGAGAGAGAGCACAGAGAGACAGAGACAGACATACAGAGAGAAACAGAGACAGAGACAGACAGAGAGATGAAAACACTTCTTGGGTCAGGAAAATGCCTTCAAACCTTACCTCTGACACATCCCACCTGTATGACTAAGGCCATCTCATTTAACCTCTTGGTGTAAGTTATAGTTATCCATCTGCATTTACCAACAAGCCTTTATTAAGCTAGATGCTGTGCTGGGGATACAAACACATAGAATGAAATAATCCCTACTCTCAAGAACCTTATATATTATTGGGAAAGAAAACAGGTACATAGAAAAAAAAAATACAAAACAAGGGAAGGTGAGAAGAGAGGAATGAGGAGAGGAGAGAAGAAAGGGGAGGAGAGAAGGGGAGTAGAGAGGAGAGAAGATGAGAAAAAGAAAAGAGAGAAGAAAAGAAGGGAGAAGAAAGGAGAGAAAGGAGGGAAGGAAAACAAGTAGCATGATTTAATGCAAAAGAGCTTTGTAGTCAGAGGACCTGGTTTTGACTTCTGACTATGGCTTCCTGTCTGAGTGACCATACAAGGTCATTTTTCTTCCATGGCCTTAGGTTACCTTGCCTATCAAATGAGTGAGTTACACTTGTTCTTTCAGACCTTTTCTAGTTGTAAGTCATAAGCTTTTTCTTATGAATGAACCTTAAGCCCTTAAAGAGAAAGCCCACTACTTAATAACCTCCCTAGCACTTAGCACAGTGTACCTCCCAGTAGGGACTCACTAGATTCTTGCTACTTGAACCATATCTAGGTTTGGGATCAATCCAACTCCCTGGCCATTCCTTGGAGACAGAGGAAGGGCCCAGTCAGAGCTAGCTTCTCTTTCCCAAACTGGCCAAGAGCCCAAGATTAACTACTGCCTCTAGGCAGTTGCTTCCATAGGTGGGTGGATGTTGATCAGAAAGACAGTTATTATCAGATCTATCAGATTGGATTGGCTTTGGCTAGAGCTCTCTGTAACTGGTTTGACAAACAAAACCTTGTCTTTCAGTTCTTCTGCTTACTAGGGTCTGAAACGTGAGGGATGGGAAACAAAAGAGAATTGTCTTGAATTCCTTTCTGGCTGAACTGAGGGATATAATAATGATAGCTCATTCCTAGAGTGCTTGAAGTTTACAAAGCATTTTCCTGTGGACAACCTTGTGGTACAGGTTAGACGACTATTATTACTATGCTCATTGTATAGATGGGAAAACTAAGGTTCAAAACAAACAAACAAAAAAAAAAGAATAACATTAAATTGTCATCATCTCATTTGATCCTCACAATAACCCAGTGTGAGGTGGATGCTGATTATCTTCATAGACAAACTTATACTTAAAGATATTCCGTGACTTGTCCAGGGTCACACCTAGGAAGCATCAAAAGCTGGATTTGAACCCAAGAATTAACTGACTTCTAGCCTGGTATTCCAGCACATGTCCTCCATCTCTGATGGAATGTTAGAGTTGAACGTTAGACCTTAGAGAGAATCTGGTGCGATCCCTTCATTCCTTTTTCAAAAAGGGAATCTGAAGCCCACAGAAGTGTGTCCAAAGGTACCAAGAACATCAATAGCAGAGATAGGACTTTAAACCAAGCTACTTGTTTCCATGTCCTGTGCTGTACCATACTTTTCTGCCTCTTAACAACAGTAATGATAATAATGATACCACCTTCCATTTATCTGGGGTATTTTCTTTCACTTATCCTGTGCTTTTTGGCAGGACATGCATCCCTGTAATCCCCACTTTACACATGAAAAATTGAGTCAGAAAGATCAGTTGATTTGCTCATGGTCACCTGGGTGGTGGGTGATAAAGCTGGTGGGGGAATGAGAATCCAGGCCTCCTGGCTTTCATCTCCCATGCTCTTTCTTACCAGCTATTTCCCCCACTGGATTCTGCCCTGGGTATGTTACAGCAAAAAGCTTGCCGTGGAGGCAGGGACCTATGGGTATATTTTTTAAATTACCAGAGAAGCTCTGGGCAGAGTTTGCAGGCACAGTTCTCCTTTCTTTTAGAAAAACTGGGAACATAGGCCATAGAGATACTTTGGGGATAATGTAGCTAAGCCTGAGATGACTGAATCTTCTACTCTATCCTTGTGGTAGAATAAAAGAGGGAGGTGGGCAGGAATAGGGTACTCTTTGTGTTTCTGTGGCATACAGTGGTTTTATCTGGTAAAATCATATTTCCAGATCAGTTGAAAGTTTATTAAGGGCTTTCCTAAGCAATATTTAATTTAATAGATCTGTGAAGTCTATTGCTAGGCTCATTATTCTTTTTTTTTTTTGGTCTATTCAGAACCTGCATTTCAGAGAAGTAAATGACTTACCCATGCAGCTCCTACATAGGAAAGCTAAGATTTAGACCCAGATCTTTCTTAATCTAAATTCCTTACTTTTCACCAAACCACTCTGTAATGAGTTTTTGTTGTTTTTTTTTAGTCTTTTTTCTGATAGGTCCACAGTAATTCTCTATGATAAAATATCTGGTCATTACAAACAAACAAACAAAGATTTAGGGAGAAGAAAAAGGAAGATAGATTTTTTTAAAAAATAAAATGTCCCTTTTTTATTAATTTGGATAAAGATAAAATGGCAATTATTTTTTGAAGAAGATACATGTTTTGTATGTGAATTGGATTTAAGTGAGGCAGCCTCCCTCTTCTTAAATCCTCAAAATCCATTGGCAGGGCAAAAGTCAAGAAAACTGGTGATGGCCTGGGATGCAGGGGATAACCTTGGCATCTTCAGTGCCCCACCAAGTTTTAAGTGCTCCACAGCAGCTGCTTTAGCCACCTTCATAGCCATTATTGGCTCATTCTGGGGAAAATCTTCATAGACTTGCAATAGACATTTCCTGACAATATATCTAAAAACTGAGTGGCAAAGTCTTTTGGCACTGTAGAGGAGAGGAAATCAGGGACATGAAAGAGTAGATGATGCAATGGGAGAAAAATAATGGAGGGGGAGTTAACAAGAGGCATAGTAAGAGAGTAGGTCAACATTCATATACAGAGAGGAGGGGAGAGGATGGGGAACAAGAAAAAGAAGGAAGGGTGATTGATATGAGGACACAAAAGCCCAAGGCTGTATTTTTGGAATTAGTGGCAATTTTGAGTAGAATGATAAACTCACCATATACTCTGGGCCTGTCTGGGTCCTGCAAGGGTTACCAAAGAACTATAAAATCTCCTCTCTAGCTTTGATGAGTTATATTTTAAACTAGTAATGAATATTTAAAAGTGCTAAATTCTGGGGTTCTAATCTAATTATGAGGAAAATAGGTACTTGGTGAATATCCATGAAATGGATGGAGCATAAGAACACCACAAAACAGTATCTGATTCAATGCCAACTGTGGGCTACAGACAATAATAGAGTCAGAATTTAAAGTTGGGGAGACCTCTGTGGGCTGTAACAGGCAGAAAAGACATTAATAGAGATGCTGAATCTTAAATCTAGAAGAGGTGGTGGAGATCGATCTAGTCTAAACACCTCATTAGTAGAAGAAGCAAACGAGTTTTAGAAAGAGGGATTGACAGTTCCAATTGATCAGTGATAACAGAACCAGCTACACCCAGCGAAAAAACACTAGGAAATGAGTGTGGACAACAACATAGCATTTGCACTCTTTCTGCTGTTCTTTGCTTGCATTTTTGTTTTTCTTTCCAGGCTATTTTTAACATTCTTTCTAAATCCAATTTTTCTTATGCAACAAGATAACTATATAAATATATATACATATATTGTATTTAACATATACTTTAGCATGTATAGACTGCCTGCCAACTAGGGGAAAGAGGAGAGGGAAGGAGGGGAAAAGTTGGAACAAAAGTGTTTGCAAGGGTCAATGTTGAAAAATTACCCATGAATATATTTTGTCAATAAAAAGCTATAATAATAAAAAAGAACTAAAAAAAAAAATGAAAGAAAGAAAGAGAGGGGGATTGATTTGCATAAAAACACATAGCCCATAAATAGTAGAATCAGGAACATCCTTGTTCTGGGTACCATGTTTTAGGAATTTAATTCAATTGAACAAACTTTTACTAAGCGCCCACTATAAGCCAGACTCTGGGGATACAATGACAAAAATGAAATTATTTTTATTCTAATGTGGAGAAGGACATTTACAAGCAGTAGTGTATCCAGAGGAGAGCAACCAGACTAGAAACAATATTTAAGATTGAGCCAACATGCTTAGCCTAGAAAAGAGACTTGGGGGAGTGGGTGATTTCTGAATTCATGCATCATGTAGAAAAAAATTTAGTTTTGTTCTGCTTGGCCTTAGAGGGCAATGCTGGGAGCAATGGCGGAATGGGGGCAGCAGCTGAGTGGCCAACTTAGAATTCATGAAGGAAAAAACCCCTTGCTCTTAGAGCTCTTCTGAGGGGCAAAGGGCTTCATTGGCTAGGACTGGCTAGGTTTTCCCTTTACCAGAAATTTTCGGGAGAAATCTGGATGAACACTGGGTCTTGGGTAGAAGATTTGGGTAGGGTTAGAAGACTTATACACCCTTCCAGCTCTTGGATGTCTGTGATGTGAACCCAACTCTTAGGAGGCTCAGTCTTGTGCTGATTCCACCCTCTTCTTCATAGTTGCAGCTGAGCAATTGGCATATATTAGTACATTACATCTGGATAAGTCCTGCCAGCTCCCCGTAAAAGCATGGGAATAAATCACACGTTTTCTTGGGATTACTTAGTATAAATCCCTGGAGATAGGGCTAGTGGTTGGGAACTTGGGTAAGATTGTTGATGTCAAAATTCTGATGCTTCACCTTCCTTTAGATTTTTAGGGTTGGAAAATTCTGATTTCTTCTCCTCAAAACCTGTTCTTTTGAGGAAGGCTCTGATATTCCTTCATAAGTCCATTGATAGTTCTGTCACTATTTCAAGGGTCTTTGTGGCTTTACTCTGATCTCTATGTTGAATGCAAGCTAGCAGACAGAACAGCATTTAAGGTGGGTAAAGAGGATACTTAAGAATTGTTTTCCACCCAGAGCATCCCTTACTCCCTCAAAGCCTGTCATAGACCCTGACCTGCACTGAAGCTACTCTTCTGCTGCTCTGTATAGATGCAAAAGAAATGGGGTTTAATTTGGAAAAGGACCTTTATGATCATGGTCTCAGTTCTCTGAAGAGCAATTGGGAAAAGCTCAGAAATAGGCTTAGTTATTTCCAGTTGAAGAACAGATTTGTACCTGGAAGATTGCACAGAATTTCCAGTGATCCCAGCTGCTTATTGCTGCAAAAGGCTATTATGCCTTCTACCCTCATCCCCTCCTCCATATTGGTGTGAAACATGGAATACCAAGATGTCAAATGACTCAAAATTGCCATTGACCGATAGAGCAATGGAAAGATACATGGTGGGTGTAATTGTGCCCAATTCATTACAGAGGATGATTTGTACAAAGCAAGGTCTTAAAAGACATTGTAAAAGAAATTTGTTACCAGAAAAAGGGGAGGATCAGTCTCATTATGAGTATGAGCAACAATAGATCAACAACCCAATATATAGCTAGTGGTGGGTCCCTTTATGGAATATTTATGATAAAATATGGATGAAATGGATGGGAAGACAGGAGCAGAGAGTATCTCCATACAGTTTGAGAGAGAACCCACACTAATCAAAGTCATAGATCCACGTAAGTATGTCTTGAACAATAGCTGTGTTCTATCCTAGAGGTTATTGTGTAGATCATTCTCAGACTGGCTGACTTGGTATCGAGTTGCAGCATCCATTTGTGGCTAATAATGATTGGCTGTTTGAAGTTAGATCTACTGGGCAATGTGTTAATATTCATGAAAAATTTGTCACCATCAAATGTTTCCCAATTACAGAACCCTTGCCTTGTTCAGATGCCAGTGCTTCCCTTTTAATTTTAATGCCAATTAATTAAGAATTTTTAACCAGAACATTTAGTCAATATCCTTTAGATCTTATTTTCTTAGGATTTCTTTGACCATGCCCTGAATTTGTTTTCATCCTTCCTGAATGGGTTTTTTTAGTGTGTATGACATAAGTATAGAGTGATTTTCATAAACTTTTCTTCCTTTAACTTGTAAGAAGCTTTGATTTTCTGTAATAATCTTTCCTTTCTACCCCACCCCAGCCTTTTTTTTTTTTGATGTGTGTTTGAAATATTTCTTCTTATGAATAAAATGTATTAAGCTTTTTCCTTAGTTGAATGTATTTCTTTAAAGTCTACAGCTATATTTTGAGTTTCACTTTTATGAATGGGTACTGTGAGGAATATAAAACAAAATAGATATAATCTCTTCCCCATGAGGGGCCTTGAATGTATCACATTTCAATGTATGTTTATTTAGTGTGTACTATGCTAGGCATTGAGGATACAAAAATAACAAATGAAGATTATGGAGATGACAATCTAAATCTAATAGGAGTGGATTGTGCTAGAATCAACTCTTACTGAAAAGCTGATTGTTAAATTTTCAAAGTGAGCATTTGTACTTGGAAATAATCAAATGCTACATATCAAATGTTTAATTGTTTGTTTTGTTGATTGTCTAGAGAAAATGTTAAAATATATTCAACTTAAAACTGTCATGTATGGAATTATTTTTATGAGAACCAGTTGTTAAACATTTACCAACTGGTAGGAGTATGATATGTATACTGAAATAATTGTGATTTCAATCACAAAATGATTAAGTATCCATAAAAAGTCAAACAGAATGTTCTTATAAATTTAAGGAAGAGTAGATTTACTTCTAGCGCTGATGTGTGAATATGTGTGCATAGTGGGGTAGAAGGATGGGGAAGTGGACCAGGGAAAACATCTTAGAGAAGGTAACACCTGAGCTGGGCCTTGGGAGAAGAGAAAGATTTTCAAAGAGTGAGGAAAAGATCATACTTTTTGCATGGCAGATAGTGTGAACAAATGCATGGAGGTCAGAGAAGACAGCTTCAGACTGGAGAATACTTGGAAGTCTAGTTTGTCAGAATGTGTAGAGGACAGTTATATGACATGAAGTTGGAAAGGTAGGTTATAGTCATACCAACCTATATTGGCTGGAAAAAAAAAAGGTAAAACCATTGTCATTTCTATAATTTTCAGCATTGATGTACAGTCATAGAGACGATTTGTGCTGAATTCTACTTTATATATCTAGAACTTGTATCTCTGAAGAAGCATTTTTTAGTTTCTCCATATCTGAGAGTAGAGGATTAGAGTTCTTTGGTGCCTTCCATTATGTCATTTTGTGCTTTCCATTCTAAAACTCATCTAGCCCAAATATTCTATGGATCTGTCACATGAAGTGATCCCTGAGAAAGTTCAAGGGCCTCTGCTTGGCCCCATTCTAATTCAAGGTAAAAAGGGCAGGAGAAATAGGTAGCCATTCATGGTGACCTAGAGTTCTTTGCTCACTTGGGAGACTTTCAGAGAAAATGAGCCTAATGTGAAAAGAGCAGGTAATGATAAAAATTACTCCAATTCAATTTACACATTTTTTCTCTTGCATATTCTCCCCACCATACCTGCCAGCCCCATATTGGACATATGGAGAAAGGGCTCTGTCTTCATCATTGCCTCACTATGGGACATTTAATATACTTAATAAAAAGCAAGAATTTTACTGGCTGCCTGAGTCCAGGAGTGTGAGTTTGATGCCTCTGCTGTACACCACTAGGATCAATTACTATAACCATTTCCCAATGTGCCCTAAGGGGGAATAACCATACTGACAAAAGCCATCTATTCAGGATTTGTTGGTTTGGTATGAATCAACCAGTTTTATTAAGTAAATTCTTGACAGGAAATCAGAATAAAATGTAAATGAAAAATGTTAATCAAAATAAATAAAAATATAATACAACATATATGATGCTAATTTGTGGTTTTCTAAGTCAATATGCAGCTGCAGGGATTGGTTCTGTTTAAGTTTGATGTCATTGATGTTAAAGTCATCAGTCTGTATCGAGAAGGGCAACTTTGGGGATGATGCAGAGGGCAATGGCCTTGCAGGCAAAAGTACCATGTTTGATTCTTCAGTTTGCACTCTGTAATTTCATTAACTTGACCCTCAGATTTCTCATATATAAAATAAGGAAAACCTACCCTTCACAATGTGACAGGATGACTTAGTGGAAAGAATGGGTCTCAATACAAAAACTGTTTGACGTCATGCTGCATGACTCTTCCTTCATTCACATTTCTAAAAGACTCTACCTTTGGTATCTGTGTCACAGATGGAATGAAGGTGGGTGGGATACAATTTGGTAAACTTAAAGCAATCAAAAATATCAGATTTATTTTCTTATTCTTAGAAACTGAAGGGAAGTCCCTTCATCCTGGCACTGAAATCAAACAAGGACCCAAACAATAGCAGCCCCTCATAGGAAGATCCAACAGAAAACTAACTACATTGGCTCTAATTCTCTTCAATCCTACATAGCCAAAGCTCCACCCACAGCATTGCTGCTCAATATGCTCTGATTGGCCCAGGGTCATTAACTGCTGAGTTACTGGTATTTCCATCTTTTTAACACCAGAAGAACTGGAATTTAAGAATACCTCAAAGAATCAATTTATGCAGTGCATTTTTAAAAACCTATAAAGTTCAGAAGAAATTATATCTATGTACATGTGCGTATATATTTGCAGACATATGGTTATTATAAATGTATATAGAAATAATGTGTGTATATGTATACATACATACACATAAAGATATATCGATGTTCAGTCATTAAAATTTTTTCTAATTAATTTTTTTCTGGTTATACTTGAATATTAACTATTTAAATAAACATTTCTTCCTAAGTCATCTTGGAAGAGAAAAATTAGAACAAAAGAGAAAAACTATTAGAGAGAAAAACGCAGAAAAAAAGTGAATAGAGTATATATTGGTTTACATTCAATCTCCATAATTCTCTTTCTGGATGTAGATGGCATTTTCTATCTAAAGTTTATTGGCATTGCTTTGGATCACTTGTTCAGTCATTTTCAATTGTGTCGGCCGTTAGAAGTTTTCTTGGCAAAAATAGTAGAGTGGTTTGCCATGCCTTCCGAAACTGAGGCAGATGGGGTTAAATGACTAGGCTAAGGTCACACCACAAGCAAATATCTGAGATCAGATTTGATTACCGGAAGATGAGTCTTCCTGACTCTAGGCTTAGTGCTCTGTGTACTGTGTTGCCTAGTATGTGCTGTGTGTGTGTGTGTGTGTGTGTGTGTGTGTGGTGTTTCTGTCTGTCTGCCTGTCTCTCTGTCTTTCTTCTCTATCTCTTTCTGTCTCTGTCTCTCTCCCCACCCTCTGTATGTATGTATATGTATCAAGAATCTCTAATTTTTTTGGTCTATATAGTCCAATAATGCATCAGGTCCTTTTGGTGTTAAGAGCTTAGTAATATTCTGATCACACTATTTTTCTCAACCACCTGAAGAATGTCACAGTCACTTTTTTAAGTGAACTGAAGCCATAGTCAGGGATTTGAAGGCCTCTTTGCATGATTTTCCCTTTCTTTGCCCCTTCTCGTCTTCTCTTCCAAAACAGTTTTTTTCCTTCTATCTAATTTAGGCTAATCTACTCACCCCTTTACCCTGCTGAAATACTTTGTTTTCTCATTCTTTTTGGCATCTCACTGGACATTCCTTCTGCCTAGAATGACCTCTTCTCTCCTCATCAAACTGGGGCCCTTCTTTCTCTCTTTGAAACTTTATTAAGACTATCTTTGTTGAAACCCTCTCAGACTAAGCCTGCTCATTCTGCTCATTCATCTGTCTCATATCTCACCTCCTCATACACTTCCTCCTTGTCCACATAGCCCCTTTCTAGATTAGGAAGTTGCTATTAAATTTTCAATTCTGTCGCCTGCCCCCAGGCTTGCTTGTGTGCTTTCTCTCTTTTTATCTTTCTCATTAAATTAGAGACACTGGATTTATTCTTATTGGATAGCCTAACAAAGGCTCTTAACTATGGCAGGCTCTCAGCCAGTGCTTTTTTTTAAAAAAACAAATGAATGAATCCATTTTAGGGGATCCACATCTAGAGATAAAAAAGATCCTAGAGATTGTCTAGTCTATTCTGATGAGGAAAGGGAGCCCACGGTGATTTGCTTAAAGTTATACATGTAGTAAT